>NC_089198.1:512799-522799 GCF_963930695.1 Labrus bergylta | reverse complement strand
CAGCACGTGTTGGGGGCGTGTCCTCGGTGGGTTTTCAGGTGAGCGTCCAGGTGAGTCTTCTTGTAGAAGCCTTTGTTGCACTCAAAGCAGTAGACCATCTTCCTGCCCGTGTTGGACAGGTTGTAGGGTCTGGACCTCAGCGGGCCGAGCTGAGGGTGGTCGTCTGAGGGGGCGGAGACGTCACAGCGTTTAAGCTTTGTGATGACTCATCAAAAAATCATTCAAGTCTACGTCCACATTCTTACCTAGAAACAGGAAGTCCCGCCCCTTCAGCCACAGCTTGCAGTCGGTCAGTTTGACGGACAGCCTCTTGAGGAGGTGATAGGACTGGATCTCCACGTCGTCGTCCGGCTCCATCTTGATGTGAACCTCTGCGACTTCTTCAGCGGCGTCCTGGAATCGAAGCGTTAAATTTAACCTGGTCAGAGACTGAACAATCAACATCCAACTGTCGGGACAGCCCTCCAGTGGTTGCCATGGTTACAGATTTGCAAACCAACTATGTGCATACCGCCACCTGCTGTATCGGACTGCGTCCAAACGCACCGTGAACGCAGACCAGCGAGGACTATTGTGATCGAACCATCAAAACCAGAACAGTTGAATTTGCTGTCAGGTCTTTATGGTGAATAAAGTTTTAATTCAGTGTGAAGTTGTAAATAATCAGTGACAAACACCGTGGTGATGATGGGAGGTTTAAACTTTATAAACTCTGAGGTTTTAGGAGACCTTGAACACACCATCACCAGGGACAGAACCTCAACCAAACTCCATTCAAAATCTGGTGGTTTTGTTTTCCCTGACTGGCCACGGGGAAGTGCAAACAGAGGAGCAGCTCCACAGGAACACAGGAACACATGGACACAGGTCACGCTTTGATTCAAACTGAAACCTGCAGCTGTGCTTCACCTGTTTGTCTGCAGACAGCTGTGCTTCACCTGTTTGTCTGCAGACAGCTGTGCTTCACCTGTTTGTCTGCAGACAGCTGTGCTTCACCTGTTTGTGTGCAGACAGCTGTGCTTCACCTGTTTGTCTGCAGACAGCTGTGCTTCACCTGTTTGTGTGCAGACAGCTGTGCTTCACCTGTTTGTCTGCAGACAGCTGTGCTTCACCTGTTTGTCTGCAGACAGCTGTGCTTCACCTGTTTGTGTGCAGACAGCTGTGCTTCACCTGTTTGTCTGCAGACAGCTGTGCTTCACCTGTTTGTCTGCAGACAGCTGTGCTTCACCTGTTTGTCTGCAGACAGCTGTGCTTCACCTGTTTGTGTGCAGACAGCTGTGCTTCACCTGTTTGTGTGCAGACAGCTGTGCTTCACCTGTTTGTCTGCAGACAGCTGTGCTTCACCTGTTTGTCTGCAGACAGCTGTGCTTCACCTGTTTGTGTGCAGACAGCTGTGCTTCACCTGTTTGTCTGCAGACAGCTGTGCTTCACCTGTTTGTCTGCAGACAGCTGTGCTTCACCTGTTTGTGTGCAGACAGCTGTGCTTCACCTGTTTGTCTGCAGACAGCTGTGCTTCACCTGTTTGTGTGCAGACAGCTGTGCTTCACCTGTTTGTGTGCAGACAGCTGTGCTTCACCTGTTTGTCTGCAGACAGCTGTGCTTCACCTGTTTGTGTGCAGACAGCTGTGCTTCACCTGTTTGTCTGCAGACAGCTGTGCTTCACCTGTTTGTCTGCAGACAGCTGTGCTTCACCTGTTTGTGTGCAGACAGCTGTGCTTCACCTGTTTGTCTGCAGACAGCTGTGCTTCACCTGTTTGTCTGCAGACAGCTGTGCTTCACCTGTTTGTCTGCAGACAGCTGTGCTTCACCTGTTTGTCTGCAGACAGCTGTGCTTCACCTGTTTGTCTGCAGACAGCTGTGCTTCACCTGTTTGTGTGCAGACAGCTGTGCTTCACCTGTTTGTCTGCAGACAGCTGTGCTTCACCTGTTTGTCTGCAGACAGCTGTGCTTCACCTGTTTGTCTGCAGACAGCTGTGCTTCACCTGTTTGTCTGCAGACAGCTGTGCTTCACCTGTTTGTCTGCAGACAGCTGTGCTTCACCTGTTTGTTGAGGCCGATGGAAGCCCTCTGTGGTTCGGACACACCGTGTGTGTTCGGCTCAGCCTGTGTGTGCGCTGTCACAGCAGCTCGGCTGTTCTTTCACTGCTCAGGTTTTTGAATGGAGTTTGGCGACAGGTCTCCTCTACAGGCTAGCTGAGTTAGCCTAGCTGCTAACAGGTCAGAGTTGAACTCTCCGCTTGGAGGAGCAGCGGCTCGTTCGGTGTGTTTACCGGTGAAGCCGTGTCGGTGTCCATCCCGCCGGTTCCGCTGTCAGCTGCTTCTGACGGTTCCGTGATAAAGTGGACTGTTGACGAGCTAACGGCTAACGGCTAACAGCAGCAACTTCTTCTTCTGCGGTGGCAGCTCGGGTCAGCATCTGCTGACTTCCGGGGAAGTTTGACCGCCGAAACAGAGAAAGTTTTTAATGGACACATTTTTTCACAATACACCGAGTGGTGGTGAAAAGAGAAGAAGACCTGAAAGCTTTTAGTTGTAACACGAAGTGAGTCCAGAGGAGGAAACACTGAACACTTTACTTCAAAATGTTTGGATCATTTATATCTGATTTAACGGGGTGTCTTAGTGGTAGGGTCGGTCGTCTCTCAAAGGAATGTCAGGGGTTCAATCCCCAGCTCCTGGTCAAGACACTTAAAGGAGCAGTATGTAACTCTGACCCCTAGTGTTTAAAATGGGTACTGCAGTCTAAATTCTAAACATTAGAGAGCTGTCTCCCCCCCTCCTCTCCATAGTGTCCCCCCTCCTCTCTATGGTGTCTCCCCCCCTCTCTCCATAGTGTCCCCCCTCCTCTCTATGGTGTCTCCCCCCCTCCTCTCCATAGTGTCCCCCCTCCACTCTATGGTGTCTCCCCCCCTCTCTCCATAGTGTCCCCCCTCCTCTCTATGGTGTCTCCCCCCCTCCTCTCCATAGTGTCCCCCCTCCTCTCCATAGTGTCCCCCCTCCTCTCCATAGTGCCCCCCCATGTCCCCCCCCCTCTCCATAGTGTCCCCCCTCCTCTCCATAGTGTCCCCCCCCCTCTCCATAGTGTCCCCCCTCCTCTCCATAGTGCCCCCCCGTGTCCCCCCCCTCTCCATAGTGTCCCCCCTCCTCTCCATAGTGTCCCCCCTCCTCTCTATGGTGTCTCCCCCCCCCTCTCCATAGTGTCCCCCCTCCTCTCTATGGTGTCTCCCCCCCCTCCTCTCCATAGTGTCCCCCCTCCTCTCCATAGTGTCCCCCCCCTCCTCTCCATAGTGTCCCCCCTCCTCTCCATAGTGTCCCCCCCCTCTCCATAGTGTCCCCCCTCCTCTCTATGGTGTCTCCCCCCCCTCCTCTCCATAGTGTCCCCCCTCCTCTCCATAGTGTCCCCCCCCCCTCTCCATAGTGTCCCCCCTCCTCTCCATAGTGTCCCCCCCCCCTCTCCATAGTGTCCCCCCTCCTCTCTATGGTGTCTCCCCCCCTCTCTCCATAGTGTCCCCCCTCCTCTCTATGGTGTCTCCCCCCCTCCTCTCCATAGTGTCCCCCCTCCACTCTATGGTGTCTCCCCCCCTCTCTCCATAGTGTCCCCCCTCCACTCTATGGTGTCTCCCCCCCTCTCTCCATAGTGTCCCCCCTCCTCTCTATGGTGTCTCCCCCCCTCCTCTCCATAGTGTCCCCCCTCCTCTCCATAGTGTCCCCCCTCCTCTCCATAGTGCCCCCCCATGTCCCCCCCCCTCTCCATAGTGTCCCCCCTCCTCTCCATAGTGTCCCCCCCCCCTCTCCATAGTGTCCCCCCTCCTCTCCATAGTGCCCCCCCGTGTCCCCCCCTCTCCATAGTGTCCCCCCTCCTCTCCATAGTGTCCCCCCTCCTCTCTATGGTGTCTCCCCCCCCCTCTCCATAGTGTCCCCCCTCCTCTCTATGGTGTCTCCCCCCCCTCCTCTCCATAGTGTCCCCCCTCCTCTCCATAGTGTCCCCCCCCTCCTCTCCATAGTGTCCCCCCTCCTCTCCATAGTGTCCCCCCCCTCTCCATAGTGTCCCCCCTCCTCTCTATGGTGTCTCCCCCCCCTCCTCTCCATAGTGTCCCCCCTCCTCTCCATAGTGTCCCCCCCCCCTCTCCATAGTGTCCCCCCCTCCTCTCCATAGTGTCCCCCCCCCTCTCCATAGTGTCCCCCCTCCTCTCCATAGTGCCCCCCCGTGTCCCCCCCCCTCTCCATAGTGTCCCCCCCCCCTCTCCATAGTGTCCCCCCTCCTCTCCATAGTGCCCCCCCGTGTCCCCCCCCCCTCTCCATAGTGTCCCCCCCCTCTCCATAGTGTCCCCCCCCCCTCTCCATAGTGTCCCCCCCCTCTCCATAGTGTCCCCCCTCCTCTCCATAGTGCCCCCCCGTGTCCCCCCCCCTCTCCATAGTGTCCCCCCCTTCTCCATAGTGTCCCCCCTCCTCTCCATAGTGTCCCCCCTCCTCTCCATAGTGTCCCCCCCCTCCTCTCCATAGTGTCCCCCCTCCTCTCCATAGTCTCCCCCCCCCCTCTCCATAGTGTCCCCCCCCCCTCTCCATAGTGTCCCCCCCCCCCTCCATAGTGTCCCCCCTCCTCTCCATAGTGCCCCCCCCGTGTCCCCCCCCCTCTCCATAGTGTCCCCCCCCTCTCCATAGTGTCCCCCCTCCTCTCCATAGTGTCCCCCCCCTCTCCATAGTGTCCCCCCCCTCTCCATAGTGTCCCCCCTCCTCTCCATAGTGTCCCCCCCCTCCTCTCCATAGTGTCCCCCCCTCCTCTCCATAGTGTCCCCCCCCTCCTCTCCATAGTGTCCCCCCTCCTCTCCATAGTCTCCCCCCCCCCTCTACATAGTGTCCCCCCTCCTCTCCATAGTGTCCCCCCCCCCTCTCCATAGTGTCCCCCCTCCTCTCCATAGTGCCCCCCCGTGTCCCCCCCCTCTCCATAGTGTCCCCCCCCCTCTCCATAGTGTCCCCCCTCCTCTCCATAGTGTCCCCCCCCCTCTCCATAGTGTCCCCCCCCTCTCCATAGTGTCCCCCCTCCTCTCCATAATGCCCCCCCGTGTCCCCCCCTCTCCATAGTGTCCCCCCCCTCTCCATAGTGTCCCCCCTCCTCTCCATAGTGTCCCCCCCTCTCCATAGTGTCCCCCCCCCCTCTCCATAGTGTCCCCCCTCCTCTCCATAGTGTCCCCCCCCTCCTCTCCATAGTGTCCCCCCTCCTCTCCATAGTGTCCCCCCCCTCCTCTCCATAGTGTCCCCCCTCCTCTCCATAGTCTCCCCCCCCCCCTCTCCATAGTGTCCCCCCCCCTCCATAGTGTCCCCCCTCCTCTCCATAGTGTCCCCCCCCCTCCTCTCCATAGTGTCCCCCCCCCCTCTCCATAGTGTCCCCCCCCCCCTCCATAGTGTCCCCCCTCCTCTCCATAGTGTCCCCCCCCCCCCTCTCCATAGTGTCCCCCCCCCCCTCCTCTCCATAGTGTCCCCCCTCCTCTCCATAGTGTCCCCCCCCCCCCCCCCTCTCCATAGTGTCCCCCCCCCCTCCTCTCCATAGTGTCCCCCCCCCCTCCTCTCTAGAGTGGATGCTCACTCAGGTCACCATGTGGTGGTCTCTCACCCCCCCCCCCCCCTCCTCTCTAGAGTGGATGCTCACTCAGGTCACCATGTGGTGGTCTCTCACCCCCCCCCCCTCCTCTCTAGAGTGGATGCTCACTCAGGTCACCATGTGGTGGTCTCTCACCCCCCCCCCCCCCTCTCTAGAGTGGATGCTCTCTCAGGTCACCATGTGGTGGTCTCTCACCCCCCCCCCCCCCTCTCTAGAGTGGATGCTCACTCAGGTCACCATGTGGTGGTCTCTCACCCCCCCCCCCCCTCTCTAGAGTGGATGCTCTCTCAGGTCACCATGTGGTGGTCTCTCACCCCCCCCCCCCCCTCTCTAGAGTGGATGCTCTCTCAGGTCACCATGTGGTGGACTCTGAAGCTTCAGTGTTTATCCAGCTCTGCATTCATTGTTATGTTACAAAAAGCAGGTAAAAGACCTTACTCATTGTCTGTTAACATTACAAAAGAACAGGTAAAAGACCTTACTCATTGTCTGTTAACATTACAAAAGAACAGGTAAAAGACCTTACTCTTTGTCTTTTAACATTACAAAAAGCAGGTAAAAGACCTTACTCATTGTCTGTTAACATTACAAAAGAACAGGTAAAAGACCTTACTCATTGTCTGTTAACATTACAAAAGAACAGGTAAAAGACCTTACTCATTGTCTTTTAACATTACAAAAGAACAGGTAAAAGACCTTACTCATTGTCTGTTAACATTACAAAAGAACAGGTAAAAGACCTTACTCTTTGTCTGTTAACATTACAAAAAGCAGGTAAAAGACCTTACTCATTGTCTGTTAACATTACAAAAGAACAGGTAAAAGACCTTACTCATTGTCTTTTAACATTACAAAAAGCAGGTAAAAGACCTTACTCATTGTCTGTTAACATTACAAAAGAACAGGTAAAAGACCTTACTCTTTGTCTTTTAACATTACAAAAAGCAGGTAAAAGACCTTACTCATTGTCTTTTAACATTACAAAAGAACAGGTAAAAGACCTTACTCTTTGTCTTTTAACATTACAAAAAGCAGGTAAAAGACCTTACTCTTTGTCTTTTAACATTACAAAAAGCAGGTAAAAGACCTTACTCTTTGTCTGTTAACATTACAAAAGAACAGGTAAAAGACCTTACTCATTGTCTGTTAACATTACAAAAGAACAGGTAAAAGACCTTACTCATTGTCTTTTAACATTACAAAAGAACAGGTAAAAGACCTTACTCATTGTCTGTTAACATTACAAAAGAACAGGTAAAAGACCTTACTCTTTGTCTGTTAACATTACAAAAAGCAGGTAAAAGACCTTACTCATTGTCTGTTAACATTACAAAAGAACAGGTAAAAGACCTTACTCATTGTCTTTTAACATTACAAAAAGCAGGTAAAAGACCTTACTCATTGTCTGTTAACATTACAAAAGAACAGGTAAAAGACCTTACTCTTTGTCTTTTAACATTACAAAAAGCAGGTAAAAGACCTTACTCATTGTCTTTTAACATTACAAAAGAACAGGTAAAAGACCTTACTCTTTGTCTTTTAACATTACAAAAAGCAGGTAAAAGACCTTACTCTTTGTCTTTTAACATTACAAAAAGCAGGTAAAAGACCTTACTCTTTGTCTGTTAACATTACAAAAGAACAGGTAAAAGACCTTACTCTTTGTCTTTTAACATTACAAAAGAACAGGTAAAAGACCTTACTCATTGTCTGTTAACATTACAAAAGAACAGGTAAAAGACCTTACTCTTTGTCTTTTAACATTACAAAAAGCAGGTAAAAGACCTTACTCATTGTCTGTTAACATTACAAAAGAACAGGTAAAAGACCTTACTCTTTGTCTTTTAACATTACAAAAAGCAGGTAAAAAGACCTTACTCATTGTCTTTTAACATTACAAAAGAACAGGTAAAAGACCTTACTCTTTGTCTTTTAACATTACAAAAAGCAGGTAAAAGACCTTACTCTTTGTCTTTTAACATTACAAAAGCAGGTAAAAGACCTTACTCTTTGTCTGTTAACATTACAAAAGAACAGGTAAAAGACCTTACTCTTTGTCTTTTAACATTACAAAAGAACAGGTAAAAGACCTTACTCATTGTCTGTTAACATTACAAAAGAACAGGTAAAAGACCTTACTCTTTGTCTTTTAACATTACAAAAGAACAGGTAAAAGACCTTACTCTTTGTCTTTTAACATTACAAAAGAACAGGTAAAAGACCTTACTCTTTGTCTTTTAACATTACAAAAAGCAGGTAAAAGACCTTACTCTTTGTCTTTTTAACATTACAAAAGAACAGGTAAAAGACCTTACTCTTTGTCTTTTAACATTACAAAAGAACAGGTAAAAGACCTTACTCTTTGTCTGTTAACATTACAAAAGAACAGGTAAAAGACCTTACTCTTTGTCTTTTAACATTACAAAAGAACAGGTAAAAGACCTTACTCTTTGTCTTTTAACATTACAAAAAGCAGGTAAAAGACCTTACTCTTTGTCTTTTAACATTACAAAAGAACAGGTAAAAGACCTTACTCTTTGTCTTTTAACATTACAAAAGAACAGGTAAAAGACCTTACTCTTTGTCTTTTAACATTACAAAAGAACAGGTAAAAGACCTTACTCTTTGTCTGTTAACATTACAAAAGAACAGGTAAAAGACCTTACTCTTTGTCTTTTAACATTACAAAAGAACAGGTAAAAGACCTTACTCTTTGTCTTTTAACATTACAAAAAGCAGGTAAAAGACCTTACTCATTGTCTTTTAACATTACAAAAGAACAGGTAAAAGACCTTACTCTTTGTCTTTTAACATTACAAAAAGCAGGTAAAAGACCTTACTCATTGTCTTTTAACATTACAAAAAGCAGGTAAAAGACCTTACTCTTTGTCTGTTAACATTACAAAAGAACAGGTAAAAGACCTTACTCATTGTCTGTTAACATTACAAAAGAACAGGTAAAAGACCTTACTCTTTGTCTTTTAACATTACAAAAAGCAGGTTAAAAGACCTTACTCATTGTCTTTTAACATTACAAAAAGAACAGGTAAAAGACCTTACTCTTTGTCTTTTAACATTACAAAAAGCAGGTAAAAGACCTTACTCTTTGTCTTTTAACATTACAAAAAGCAGGTAAAAGACCTTACTCTTTGTCTGTTAACATTACAAAAGAACAGGTAAAAGACCTTACTCTTTGTCTTTTAACATTACAAAAGAACAGGTAAAAGACCTTACTCTTTGTCTTTTAACATTACAAAAAGCAGGTAAAAGACCTTACTCATTGTCTTTTAACATTACAAAAGAACAGGTAAAAGACCTTACTCTTTGTCTTTTAACATTACAAAAAGCAGGTAAAAGACCTTACTCTTTGTCTTTTAACATTACAAAAAGCAGGTAAAAGACCTTACTCTTTGTCTGTTAACATTACAAAAGAACAGGTAAAAGACCTTACTCTTTGTCTTTTAACATTACAAAAGAACAGGTAAAAGACCTTACTCATTGTCTGTTAACATTACAAAAGAACAGGTAAAAGACCTTACTCTTTGTCTTTTAACATTACAAAAAGCAGGTAAAAGACCTTACTCATTGTCTGTTAACATTACAAAAGAACAGGTAAAAGACCTTACTCTTTGTCTTTTAACATTACAAAAAGCAGGTAAAAGACCTTACTCATTGTCTTTTAACATTACAAAAGAACAGGTAAAAGACCTTACTCTTTGTCTTTTAACATTACAAAAAGCAGGTAAAAGACCTTACTCTTTGTCTTTTAACATTACAAAAAGCAGGTAAAAGACCTTACTCTTTGTCTGTTAACATTACAAAAGAACAGGTAAAAGACCTTACTCTTTGTCTTTTAACATTACAAAAGAACAGGTAAAAGACCTTACTCATTGTCTGTTAACATTACAAAAGAACAGGTAAAAGACCTTACTCTTTGTCTTTTAACATTACAAAAGAACAGGTAAAAGACCTTACTCTTTGTCTTTTAACATTACAAAAGAACAGGTAAAAGACCTTACTCTTTGTCTTTTAACATTACAAAAAGCAGGTAAAAGACCTTACTCTTTGTCTTTTAACATTACAAAAGAACAGGTAGAAGACCTTACTCTTTGTCTTTTAACATTACAAAAGAACAGGTAAAAGACCTTACTCTTTGTCTTTTAACATTACAAAAGAACAGGTAAAAGACCTTACTCTTTGTCTTTTAACATTACAAAAGAACAGGTAAAAGACCTTACTCTTTGTCTTTTAACATTACAAAAGAACAGGTAAAAGACCTTACTCTTTGTCTGTTAACATTACAAAAGAACAGGTAAAAGACCTTACTCTTTGTCTTTTAACATTACAAAAGAAACAGGTAAAAGACCTTACTCTTTGTCTTTTAACATTACAAAAAGCAGG
>NC_089198.1:451755-509255 GCF_963930695.1 Labrus bergylta | reverse complement strand
CCCTCCCTGAGGACCAGCACCGCCCACCATGAAACACCCCCATCTTCCACCAACACCACCTCTTCCTCCCCCTCCAGCTCTGTGACTGACAGCTCTCAGGCAGAAGCTCCGCCCATTAACTCCTCCACCCAGGAGGAAAAGGGTGAAGAGGGAGGGAGGGGGGAGGAGTCAGGAGATGGAGGAGATGGAGGAGAAGGAGAGCCCTCCTCCTCCTCTCAGAGAAACATGGTGGTCAGATTGAAGTTCTTAAACGACACGGAGAGAACGGCTCAGGTCGGACCGCAGGACACCATCGGATACATCAAACGGTAAACACAGTAATTATACTGCAATATACTGCATTCTCTGTGACCTCGTCTCTGACCTTTGACCTTCCCTCTGACCCTCCAGAACCTTCTTTGCGGGTCAGGAGCAGCAGGTGCGGCTCATCTATCAGGGTCAGCTGCTGCAGGACGACGCTCAGACCATGGCCTCTCTAAACCTGGTCCATAACTGTGTCCTGCACTGTCACATCTCCCAGCACGCCAGCCGGGGGGCGGCAGGGGGGCCGCGGCCTGCCGACCAGGTGCAGGTGGCTCTGAACGTGGGGGGTCTGATGGTGCCCCTGCTGGTCCTCATGCTGTCCGTGCTGTGGTACTGTCAGATCCAGTACCGGCAGTTCTTCACAGCCCCGGCCACCGCCTCGCTGGTCGGAGTCACCATCTTCCTCAGCCTGGTGGCCTTTGGAGTCTACCGCCGCTAGCTGCACTATGATTGGCTGCTGTGGTGAGCTCTTTCTGTGACCTCTGACCTCTCCCAGCCTGCGGGGAGACAGACGCTCATAGAGTCCATGTTTGTTTTTGTTTTGCCATGGAGACGTTAACGAGGACTTTAATTTTTAGATCATATTTCTCTGTAGGTTCCTCATCATCGTGCCTCGTGTGTGTGTGTGTGTGTGTGTGTGTGTGTGTGTGTGTCTGTCTGTGTGTGTGTGTGTGTGTGTGTGTGTGTGTGTGTGTGTGTGTGTGTGTGTGTGTGTGTGTGTGTGTGTGTGTGTGTGTGTGTGTGTGTGTGTGTGTGTGTGTGTGTGTGTGTGTGTGTGTGTGTGTGTGTGTGTGTGTGTGTGTGTGTGTGTGTGTGTGTGTGTGTGTGTGTGTGTGTGTGTGTGTGTGTGTGTGTGTGTGTGTGTGTGGTTCTGTTTAAATGAAATCTGAGCTTTTCAACAGATAAAATTCTATTAAATCATTTATTTATCTTGATGTGTCCTTTGTGTTTATTTAACTCATCAATACTATCACAACATGTCAAGACCAGGACCAGGAGCAGCATGAGGGCCAGGAGGAGCATGAGGACCATGACGCGAATCACAGGAGATGTAATCCGGTTCAAAACGTTTAATAAAGAAAAATAAACTTCAAATTACAGTCTGTCACACGGTAGAAAAACGATATGCTCCCGTGCCTGCCGCAGCTCAAAGCATCAATCAACTGCGCACATGACTCACCAAATTAAAGGTCCAATATGCAGGTTTTATCGGAGGGAGCAAAAATGATATTAACCAACATGAGTTTGTTTTTAAATCTTTTAACATTGTTTCCCTGGTATGCACATGAAATAACATGAAGTTATAAATGATGCATCATATTTTAAATTAACTTAAATTCTCATCTTCTCATCTTACAGAGCTTTCTTAAGACACTTTGTGCTATATAAATAAGAGGTCAGAGTGGTGAGCCTGTGATTCTGACACAGTTTAACAATGATCTGCATTCTGTTGTGGTTTTTGATGCTGAGTGATCCGTACCAGGTCACCATGCAGAATGTTAAAACTGATTCAATGAAACAGGAATAAAACATCTTCATAAAAGTGCTGTCAACATTCAAACTCCTAAGCTTCGTCAGAAAGTGAACATGCTGATGACAGCTTCAGTTTGGAGCTCGAAGGTGAGTTTGTCATCGATGATGGCACCCAGCTTCACCTGCTGTCTCCTGTCAGACAGACCACCTGAGTCCAGATGCTTGAGGATGAGGTGGAGGGCCAGGTTGACAGCATCTCTTACCGCCCTGTTGAAGGTGTATTTAGCCTTTTGAAAACTCTCCTCCGGTTTCTGCCTTAACCGTCTGAGTTGATCTGTGAACCAGGGCTTGTTGTTGTTGTAACTCAGCGTAGTGCGTCCTGGCAGAAGGCGATGTATGACATCACAGCCTCTGTGTACTCATCCAGACTGTTAGTGGCAGACCTGAAAACATCCCAGTCAGAACACTCTAAGCACGCCTTTAATTCTTCCACAGCTTTACAGAGCTTTAATTTCTGCTTGTATGAAGGAATCAAATGGAGCATGACGTGGTCAGAGTGGCCCAGCAGGGGGGGACGGCGTGATAGGCAGCAGATGGTGGTGTAACAGTGATCCAAATCATGTCTGTAGTCTGCTTTCACTTCCTGATTAACTACAGTCTGCAGATTAAGCTCTCAAACGACCCAAACAAAGATGGCCGCCCACACAGTCAGGATTATGAGCTTGGCTCTTTCTGAAAAGGTCGTTCAGTAGACTGAACCCTCGTGGTCGTTCAGTAGACTGAACCCTCGTGGTCGTTCAGTAGACTGAACCCTCGTGGTCGTTCAGTAGACTGAACCCTCGTGGTCGTTCAGTAGACTGAACCCTCGTGTTCGTTCAGTAGTCTGAACCCTCGTGGTCGTTCAGTAGACTGAACCCTCGTGGTCGTTCAGTAGACTGAACCCTCGTGGTCGTTCAGTAGTCTGAACCCTCGTGGTCGTTCAGTAGACTGAACCCTCGTGGTCGTTCAGTAGACTGAACCCTCGTGTTCGTTCAGTAGTCTGAACCCTCGTGGTCGTTCAGTAGACTGAACCCTCGTGGTCGTTCAGTAGACTGAACCCTCGTGGTCGTTCAGTAGACTGAATCCTCGTGGTCGTTCTGAACCCTCGTGGTCGTTCTGAACCCTCGTGGTCGTTCAGTAGACTGAACCCTCGTGGTCGTTCAGTAGACTGAACCCTCGTGGTCGTTCAGTAGTCTGAACCCTCGTGGTCGTTCAGTAGTCTGAACCCTCGTGGTCGTTCTGAACCCTCGTGGTCGTTCAGTAGACTGAACCCTCGTGGTCGTTCAGTAGACTGAATCCTCGTGGTCGTTCTGAACCCTCGTGGTCGTTCTGAACCCTCGTGGTCGTTCAGTAGTCTGAACCCTCGTGGTCGTTCAGTAGACTGAACCCTCGTGGTCGTTCAGTAGACTGAACCCTCGTGGTCGTTCAGTAGTCTGAACCCTCGTGGTCGTTCAGTAGACTGAACCCTCGTGGTCGTTCAGTAGACTGAACCCTCGTGGTCGTTCAGTAGTCTGAACCCTCGTGGTCGTTCAGTAGACTGAACCCTCGTGCTCGTTCTGAACCCTCGTGCTCGTTCAGTAGACTGAATCCTCGTGGTCGTTCTGAACCCTCGTGGTCGTTCTGAACCCTCGTGGTCGTTCAGTAGACTGAACCCTCGTGGTCGTTCTGAACCCTCGTGGTCGTTCAGTAATCTGAACCCTCGTGATCGTTCAGTAGACTGAACCCTCGTGGTCGTTCAGTAGACTGAACCCTTGTGGTCGTTCTGAACCCTCGTGGTCGTTCAGTAGACTGAACCCTTGTGGTCGTTCTGAACCCTCGTGGTCGTTCAGTAGACTGAACCCTCGTGGTCGTTCTGAACCCTCGTGGTCGTTCAGTAATCTGAACCCTCGTGATCGTTCAGTAGACTGAACCCTCGTGGTCGTTCAGTAGACTGAACCCTTGTGGTCGTTCTGAACCCTCGTGGTCGTTCAGTAGACTGAACCCTCGTGGTCGTTCAGTAGACTGAACCCTCGTGGTCGTTCAGTAGACTGAACCCTCGTGGTCGTTCTGAACCCTCGTGGTCGTTCAGTAGTCTGAACCCTCGTGGTCGTTCAGTAGACTGAACCCTTGTGGTCGTTCTGAACCCTCGTGGTCGTTCAGTAGACTGAACCCTCGTGGTCGTTCTGAACCCTCGTGGTCGTTCAGTAGTCTGAACCCTCGTGGTCGTTCTGAACCCTCGTGGTCGTTCAGTAGTCTGAACCCTCGTGGTCGTTCAGTAGTCTGAACCCTCGTGGTCGTTCTGAACCCTCGTGGTCGTTCTGAACCCTCGTGGTCGTTCAGTAGTCTGAACCCTCATGGTCGTTCAGTAGTCTGAACCCTCGTGGTCGTTCAGTAGACTGAACCCTCGTGGTCGTTCAGTAGCCTGAACCCTCGTGGTCGTTCTGAACCCTCGTGGTCGTTCAGTAGTCTGAACCCTCGTGGTCGTTCTGAACCCTCGTGGTCGTTCAGTAGTCTGAACCCTCGTGGTCGTTCAGTAGTCTGAACCCTCGTGGTCGTTCAGTAGTCTGAACCCTCGTGGTCGTTCAGTAGTCTGAACCCTCGTGGTCGTTCTGAACCCTCGTGGTCGTTCAGTAGTCTGAACCCTCGTGGTCGTTCTGAACCCTCGTGGTCGTTCTGAACCCTCGTGGTCGTTCAGTAGTCTGAACCCTTGTGGTCGTTCTGAACCCTCGTGGTCGTTCAGTAGACTGAACCCTCGTGGTCGTTCAGTAGACTGAACCCTTGTGGTCGTTCTGAACCCTCGTGGTCGTTCAGTAGACTGAACCCTTGTGGTCGTTCTGAACCCTCGTGGTCGTTCAGTAGACTGAACCCTCGTGGTCGTTCTGAACCCTCGTGGTCGTTCAGTAATCTGAACCCTCGTGATCGTTCAGTAGACTGAACCCTCGTGGTCGTTCAGTAGACTGAACCCTTGTGGTCGTTCTGAACCCTCGTGGTCGTTCAGTAGACTGAACCCTCGTGGTCGTTCAGTAGACTGAACCCTCGTGGTCGTTCAGTAGACTGAACCCTCGTGGTCGTTCTGAACCCTCGTGGTCGTTCAGTAGTCTGAACCCTCGTGGTCGTTCAGTAGACTGAACCCTTGTGGTCGTTCTGAACCCTCGTGGTCGTTCAGTAGACTGAACCCTCGTGGTCGTTCTGAACCCTCGTGGTCGTTCAGTAGTCTGAACCCTCGTGGTCGTTCTGAACCCTCGTGGTCGTTCAGTAGTCTGAACCCTCGTGGTCGTTCAGTAGTCTGAACCCTCGTGGTCGTTCTGAACCCTCGTGGTCGTTCTGAACCCTCGTGGTCGTTCAGTAGTCTGAACCCTCATGGTCGTTCAGTAGTCTGAACCCTCGTGGTCGTTCAGTAGACTGAACCCTCGTGGTCGTTCAGTAGCCTGAACCCTCGTGGTCGTTCTGAACCCTCGTGGTCGTTCAGTAGTCTGAACCCTCGTGGTCGTTCTGAACCCTCGTGGTCGTTCAGTAGTCTGAACCCTCGTGGTCGTTCAGTAGTCTGAACCCTCGTGGTCGTTCAGTAGTCTGAACCCTCGTGGTCGTTCAGTAGTCTGAACCCTCGTGGTCGTTCTGAACCCTCGTGGTCGTTCAGTAGTCTGAACCCTCGTGGTCGTTCTGAACCCTCGTGGTCGTTCTGAACCCTCGTGGTCGTTCAGTAGTCTGAACCCTCATGGTCGTTCAGTAGTCTGAACCCTCGTGGTCGTTCAGTAGACTGAACCCTCGTGGTCGTTCAGTAGCCTGAACCCTCGTGGTCGTTCTGAACCCTCGTGGTCGTTCAGTAGCCTGAACCCTCGTGGTCGTTCTGAACCCTCGTGGTCGTTCAGTAGTCTGAACCCTCGTGGTCGTTCTGAACCCTCGTGGTCGTTCAGTAGTCTGAACCCTCGTGGTCGTTCAGTAGTCTGAACCCTCGTGGTCGTTCAGTAGTCTGAACCCTCGTGGTCGTTCAGTAGTCTGAACCCTCGTGGTCGTTCAGTAGACTGAACCCTCGTGGTCGTTCAGTAGACTGAACCCTTGTGGTCGTTCTGAACCCTCGTGGTCGTTCAGTAGACTGAACCCTCGTGGTCGTTCTGAACCCTCGTGGTCGTTCAGTAGTCTGAACCCTCGTGGTCGTTCTGAACCCTCGTGGTCGTTCAGTAGTCTGAACCCTCGTGGTCGTTCAGTAGTCTGAACCCTCGTGGTCGTTCTGAACCCTCGTGGTCGTTCAGTAGTCTGAACCCTCATGGTCGTTCAGTAGTCTGAACCCTCGTGGTCGTTCAGTAGACTGAACCCTCGTGGTCGTTCAGTAGCCTGAACCCTCGTGGTCGTTCTGAACCCTCGTGGTCGTTCAGTAGTCTGAACCCTCGTGGTCGTTCTGAACCCTCGTGGTCGTTCAGTAGTCTGAACCCTCGTGGTCGTTCAGTAGTCTGAACCCTCGTGGTCGTTCAGTAGTCTGAACCCTCGTGTTCGTTCAGTAGTCTGAACCCTCGTGGTCGTTCAGTAGACTGAACCCTCGTGGTCGTTCAGTAGACTGAACCCTCGTGGTCGTTCAGTAGACTGAACCCTCGTGGTCGTTCAGTAGACTGAATCCTCGTGGTCGTTCTGAACCCTCGTGGTCGTTCTGAACCCTCGTGGTCGTTCAGTAGACTGAACCCTCGTGGTCGTTCAGTAGACTGAACCCTCGTGGTCGTTCAGTAGTCTGAACCCTCGTGGTCGTTCAGTAGTCTGAACCCTCGTGGTCGTTCTGAACCCTCGTGGTCGTTCAGTAGACTGAACCCTCGTGGTCGTTCAGTAGACTGAATCCTCGTGGTCGTTCTGAACCCTCGTGGTCGTTCTGAACCCTCGTGGTCGTTCAGTAGTCTGAACCCTCGTGGTCGTTCAGTAGTCTGAACCCTCGTGGTCGTTCAGTAGACTGAACCCTCGTGGTCGTTCAGTAGACTGAACCCTCGTGGTCGTTCAGTAGTCTGAACCCTCGTGGTCGTTCAGTAGACTGAACCCTCGTGCTCGTTCTGAACCCTCGTGGTCGTTCAGTAGACTGAATCCTCGTGGTCGTTCTGAACCCTCGTGGTCGTTCTGAACCCTCGTGGTCGTTCAGTAGACTGAACCCTCGTGGTCGTTCTGAACCCTCGTGGTCGTTCAGTAATCTGAACCCTCGTGATCGTTCAGTAGACTGAACCCTCGTGGTCGTTCAGTAGACTGAACCCTTGTGGTCGTTCAGTAGACTGAACCCTTGTGGTCGTTCTGAACCCTCGTGGTCGTTCAGTAGACTGAACCCTTGTGGTCGTTCTGAACCCTCGTGGTCGTTCAGTAGACTGAACCCTCGTGGTCGTTCTGAACCCTCGTGGTCGTTCAGTAATCTGAACCCTCGTGATCGTTCAGTAGACTGAACCCTCGTGGTCGTTCAGTAGACTGAACCCTTGTGGTCGTTCTGAACCCTCGTGGTCGTTCAGTAGACTGAACCCTCGTGGTCGTTCAGTAGACTGAACCCTCGTGGTCGTTCAGTAGACTGAACCCTCGTGGTCGTTCAGTAGACTGAACCCTCGTGGTCGTTCTGAACCCTCGTGGTCGTTCAGTAGTCTGAACCCTCGTGGTCGTTCAGTAGACTGAACCCTTGTGGTCGTTCTGAACCCTCGTGGTCGTTCAGTAGACTGAACCCTCGTGGTCGTTCTGAACCCTCGTGGTCGTTCAGTAGTCTGAACCCTCGTGGTCGTTCTGAACCCTCGTGGTCGTTCAGTAGACTGAACCCTTGTGGTCGTTCTGAACCCTCGTGGTCGTTCAGTAGACTGAACCCTCGTGGTCGTTCAGTAGACTGAACCCTCGTGGTCGTTCAGTAGACTGAACCCTCGTGGTCGTTCAGTAGACTGAACCCTCGTGGTCGTTCTGAACCCTCGTGGTCGTTCAGTAGTCTGAACCCTCGTGGTCGTTCAGTAGACTGAACCCTTGTGGTCGTTCTGAACCCTCGTGGTCGTTCAGTAGACTGAACCCTCGTGGTCGTTCTGAACCCTCGTGGTCGTTCAGTAGTCTGAACCCTCGTGGTCGTTCTGAACCCTTGTGGTCGTTCAGTAGTCTGAACCCTTGTGGTCGTTCAGTAGTCTGAACCCTCGTGGTCGTTCTGAACCCTCGTGGTCGTTCAGTAGTCTGAACCCTCGTGGTCGTTCAGTAGTCTGAACCCTCGTGGTCGTTCTGAACCCTCGTGGTCGTTCAGTAGTCTGAACCCTCATGGTCGTTCAGTAGTCTGAACCCTCGTGGTCGTTCAGTAGACTGAACCCTCGTGGTCGTTCAGTAGACTGAACCCTCGTGGTCGTTCAGTAGTCTGAACCCTCGTGGTCGTTCAGTAGTCTGAACCCTCGTGGTCGTTCTGAACCCTCGTGGTCGTTCAGTAGACTGAACCCTCGTGGTCGTTCAGTAGACTGAATCCTCGTGGTCGTTCTGAACCCTCGTGGTCGTTCTGAACCCTCGTGGTCGTTCAGTAGTCTGAACCCTCGTGGTCGTTCAGTAGTCTGAACCCTCGTGGTCGTTCAGTAGACTGAACCCTCGTGGTCGTTCAGTAGACTGAACCCTCGTGGTCGTTCAGTAGTCTGAACCCTCGTGGTCGTTCAGTAGACTGAACCCTCGTGCTCGTTCTGAACCCTCGTGGTCGTTCAGTAGACTGAATCCTCGTGGTCGTTCTGAACCCTCGTGGTCGTTCTGAACCCTCGTGGTCGTTCAGTAGACTGAACCCTCGTGGTCGTTCTGAACCCTCGTGGTCGTTCAGTAATCTGAACCCTCGTGATCGTTCAGTAGACTGAACCCTTGTGGTCGTTCTGAACCCTCGTGGTCGTTCAGTAGACTGAACCCTTGTGGTCGTTCTGAACCCTCGTGGTCGTTCAGTAGACTGAACCTTCGTGGTCGTTCTGAACCCTCGTGGTCGTTCAGTAATCTGAACCCTCGTGATCGTTCAGTAGACTGAACCCTCGTGGTCGTTCAGTAGACTGAACCCTTGTGGTCGTTCTGAACCCTCGTGGTCGTTCAGTAGACTGAACCCTCGTGGTCGTTCAGTAGACTGAACCCTCGTGGTCGTTCAGTAGACTGAACCCTCGTGGTCGTTCTGAACCCTCGTGGTCGTTCAGTAGTCTGAACCCTCGTGGTCGTTCAGTAGACTGAACCCTTGTGGTCGTTCTGAACCCTCGTGGTCGTTCAGTAGACTGAACCCTCGTGGTCGTTCTGAACCCTCGTGGTCGTTCAGTAGTCTGAACCCTCGTGGTCGTTCTGAACCCTCGTGGTCGTTCAGTAGACTGAACCCTTGTGGTCGTTCTGAACCCTCGTGGTCGTTCAGTAGACTGAACCCTCGTGGTCGTTCAGTAGACTGAACCCTCGTGGTCGTTCAGTAGACTGAACCCTCGTGGTCGTTCAGTAGACTGAACCCTCGTGGTCGTTCTGAACCCTCGTGGTCGTTCAGTAGTCTGAACCCTCGTGGTCGTTCAGTAGACTGAACCCTTGTGGTCGTTCTGAACCCTCGTGGTCGTTCAGTAGACTGAACCCTCGTGGTCGTTCTGAACCCTCGTGGTCGTTCAGTAGTCTGAACCCTCGTGGTCGTTCTGAACCCTCGTGGTCGTTCAGTAGTCTGAACCCTCGTGGTCGTTCAGTAGTCTGAACCCTCGTGGTCGTTCTGAACCCTCGTGGTCGTTCTGAACCCTCGTGGTCGTTCAGTAGTCTGAACCCTCATGGTCGTTCAGTAGTCTGAACCCTCGTGGTCGTTCAGTAGACTGAACCCTCGTGGTCGTTCAGTAGCCTGAACCCTCGTGGTCGTTCTGAATCCTCGTGGTCGTTCAGTAGTCTGAACCCTCGTGGTCGTTCTGAACCCTCGTGGTCGTTCAGTAGTCTGAACCCTCGTGGTCGTTCAGTAGTCTGAACCCTCGTGGTCGTTCAGTAGTCTGAACCCTCGTGGTCGTTCTGAACCCTCGTGGTCGTTCAGTAGTCTGAACCCTCGTGGTCGTTCAGTAGTCTGAACCCTCGTGGTCGTTCTGAACCCTCGTGGTCGTTCTGAACCCTCGTGGTCGTTCAGTAGTCTGAACCCTCATGGTCGTTCAGTAGTCTGAACCCTCGTGGTCGTTCAGTAGACTGAACCCTCGTGGTCGTTCAGTAGCCTGAACCCTCGTGGTCGTTCTGAACCCTCGTGGTCGTTCAGTAGCCTGAACCCTCGTGGTCGTTCTGAACCCTCGTGGTCGTTCAGTAGTCTGAACCCTCGTGGTCGTTCTGAACCCTCGTGGTCGTTCAGTAGTCTGAACCCTCGTGGTCGTTCAGTAGTCTGAACCCTCGTGGTCGTTCAGTAGTCTGAACCCTCGTGGTCGTTCAGTAGTCTGAACCCTCGTGGTCGTTCAGTAGACTGAACCCTCGTGGTCGTTCAGTAGACTGAACCCTTGTGGTCGTTCTGAACCCTCGTGGTCGTTCAGTAGACTGAACCCTCGTGGTCGTTCTGAACCCTCGTGGTCGTTCAGTAGTCTGAACCCTCGTGGTCGTTCTGAACCCTCGTGGTCGTTCAGTAGTCTGAACCCTCGTGGTCGTTCAGTAGTCTGAACCCTCGTGGTCGTTCTGAACCCTCGTGGTCGTTCAGTAGTCTGAACCCTCATGGTCGTTCAGTAGTCTGAACCCTCGTGGTCGTTCAGTAGACTGAACCCTCGTGGTCGTTCAGTAGCCTGAACCCTCGTGGTCGTTCTGAACCCTCGTGGTCGTTCAGTAGTCTGAACCCTCGTGGTCGTTCTGAACCCTCGTGGTCGTTCAGTAGTCTGAACCCTCGTGGTCGTTCAGTAGTCTGAACCCTCGTGGTCGTTCAGTAGTCTGAACCCTCGTGGTCGTTCTGAACCCTCGTGGTCGTTCTGAACCCTCGTGGTCGTTCAGTAGTCTGAACCCTCATGGTCGTTCAGTAGTCTGAACCCTCGTGGTCGTTCAGTAGACTGAACCCTCGTGGTCGTTCAGTAGCCTGAACCCTCGTGGTCGTTCTGAACCCTCGTGGTCGTTCAGTAGTCTGAACCCTCGTGGTCGTTCTGAACCCTCGTGGTCGTTCAGTAGTCTGAACCCTCGTGGTCGTTCAGTAGTCTGAACCCTCGTGGTCGTTCAGTAGTCTGAACCCTCGTGGTCGTTCTGAACCCTCGTGGTCGTTCAGTAGACTGAACCCTCGTGGTCGTTCAGTAGTCTGAACCCTCGTGGTCGTTCAGTAGTCTGAACCCTCGTGGTCGTTCAGTAGATTGAACCCTCGTGGTCGTTCAGTAGTCTGAACCCTTGTGGTCGTCGTTCTGAACCCTCGTGGTCGTTCAGTAGTCTGAACCCTCGTGGTCGTCGTTCTGAACCCTCGTGGTCGATCAGTGGTCAGTTTTTGGGTCCGTCTCAGTATACTGATCATTTCAGGATGGATACTAACTTCCTGGTTTTGTGCAGTATGGATCGGTTGAATCCTTTCAGGACATGAATTGTATTTTAACTCCCACAATGCTGTGCGAAGTTAAACGTAAAACGTCACTTCACGTGCGTTTCCAAATCAATGAAATCAGTTAATTTAGAGATACAGTAAGAAATGTTAGAATTTTATAAAAACTTTCCCCCTCTATTTAAAGATTCTTCATGTCTGCATCTGTTTTTTTTGACTGAATGTTATTTTATTATTGAATCTTTTACTTGATTTACTTAGAGATAGTTTTTTGTTTTCCTGACTCTTTGAATTACTCTTCTTGAATAAATCAAAACAAACGAGGATGGATGTGAACCACTTCCACCCTGAATGAAACACAGAAACCTCAGCGATAATCTTCAAGCTGCTCACTTTAATTCACCTCAAGACATTCATCATCAGCGTGGCGTTTGTCACTGCTGCTCCTGCGATGTGTTCAATGTCTTCTGCTTCCTCTTCAGATCATCAACACTGAAACACAAACAGTTTACAGGTCAGACACTTACATTTACATGATGCACCTGAATGCAACACAGTGATCTCAGGGTCACCGATGAGTGTAGGAGGTGTGTGCACAGGTACAGTGATGACATCATCATGATGTACCTGTGCACACAGACGGTAAGTATTAACACATTTAAGACAGGTATCTTTCAGCATCACGTGACTTTCTGTCTCAGAACAGGTGTGGGCGGGACTACAGTGGGAGTTTGAAATACAATGATTGTGATTGGTCAGGTTTGTAACATGAGAAAGACTTTCTTGTATTCAAGCAGCACAAAGACTGAACATCACACAACATACAGCCTGTCTGCAGGTGAGCAGTGATGTCACTGATGTCACTACCTGTATCTGAGCTGCCAGGTGCTCAGGAAGCTGCACTCCTGCAGCCTCCAGCAGGACCACGCTTTCTGTCAGACAGAAGGAGGAGGAGGACGACTCTTCATCATCGTTACCACGCTGACTCACCTGCTGCACACTGAACACACAAAAACACAGGTGAGGTTACCTGTCTGTGAGTGAGTCCAGCTGGTCTCAGGTGAGTTTACCTGTCTGTGAGTGAGTCCAGCAGGTACCCGGTGTACATGTGTTTCCAGACGTTAATGACTGACAGCAGGGACTCTCTGAAAGGTTGGAGGTTGACCTGGAGCCAGCCGAGCAGAGTGATGACATCATCCAGGTGAGCCACCTCAGTGCTGAGTGTTTGAAGGGACTCGATCTGAAACAGGAACATGAAGGTTTAGAGACAGCAGGGGGCGCTAGCTGAGGTCACAGTGTGTTGATCTCAGATTTGGGAGACACAGGTGAGCATCAATCTGCTGCTGTAATCACACCTACAGGTCTACCTGGACATCTGGTTGACCTGTTCATGTGCTCAGGTGAGATTACTACCAGGAAATAAAGAGCCCTCACAGGTAGATGCAGTAAAGACTAATAATTCATGTCTGACAGAAAGAACACCTGCACAGGTGTGTCTCACCTCTCTCCTGAAGTCCTTTAGGGTGGGCGGAGTAACCTCAGCCTCCAGCTCGTCAGCTTCTAGCTGTCTGCCGTACGTCAGGAAATCCTCCATCACCCCCCTCCTGTCGCTCTCCCACAAATACGAGTACCTGTCAAGCTTTGCCCTCAAATGCTCCGCCTCCTTCCTCACCTGAACCAGGTGTGACATCACTTCCTGTTCCAGTTCACAGAGAGCAGGACGCTGCTGCAGGGACACCTGGACAGAGACAGACAGTCAGACAGACACACAGACAGACAGACAGTCAGACAGACATTTAGACAGATACAGACAGACAGACAGACAGACACAGACACACAGACACACAGACACACAGACACACAGACACACAGACATTTAGACAGATACAGTCAGACAGATACATACAGACAGACACACAGACACACAGACAGACAGTCAGACAGACATTTAGACAGATACAGTCAGACAGATACATACAGACAGACAGACACACAGACACACAGACAGACAGACAGACAGACATTTAGACAGATACAGTCAGACAGATACATACAGACAGACACACAGACACACAGACAGACAGTCAGACAGACATTTAGACAGATACAGTCAGACAGATACATACAGACAGACACACAGACAGACAGTCAGACAGACATTTAGACAGATACAGTCAGACAGATACATACAGACAGACACACAGACACACAGACAGACAGTCAGACAGACATTTAGACAGATACAGACAGACAGATACATACAGACAGACACACAGACACACAGACAGACAGACAGTCAGACAGACATTTAGACAGATACAGACAGACAGACAGACAGACACAGACAGATAGACAGACACACACAGACAGACACACACACAGACAGTCAGACAGATACAGTCAGACAGACACTCAGACAGATACAGTCAGACAGACACACACACACAGACAGACACACACACAGACAGATAGACAGACACACACAGACAGACAGACAGATACAGTCAGACAGATACAGACAGACAGACACAGACACACACAGACAGACAGTCAGACAGATACAGACAGACACTCAGACACTCAGACAGATACAGACAGACAGACACACACAGACAGACAGATAGACAGACAGACAGATACAGACAGACAGACACACACAGACACTCAGACAGATACAGACAGACAGACACACAGACACACAGACAGAGTCAGACAGACAGACAGACAGACAGACAGACACACACAGACAGACAGACAGACAGACAGACCAGGATAAAGGATAAAGGTAAAGTGTCTCGCTATCAGAATTAGAGTAGACGAGTTATTACTGAATGAGTGAAGAAGAAGATTTACTTTATTAATCCCTGCAAGGGGAAATTTCAGTTTTTACACTCTGTAGCCATGAACACACACATAGGCTGAAGTATATATATACAGACACACACACAAACAGGATCCTATGGACATGCACTAAGGGAGAGATGTCAGAGTGACGGAGCAGCCCACAGTGGGCGCTCCTGAGCTGGTGGTGGGGAGGGGGTTTGGTGCCTTGCTCAAGGGCACCTTGGCGGTGCTCAGGAGGTGATCTGGCACTTCTCCAGCTACCAGACCAACTTCCAAGCTTGGTCAGCACCGGGACTTGAACCGGTGACCCTCTGGTTCCCAACCCAAGTCCCTACAGACTGAACTACTGCCACCCAGTGTGATGTCAGAGTAACCTGGTAGTTGCCATGGCGATTCACAGAGAGCCCGGGCGGTAGACTGGCTGCTGCATAAATATCATTGATGATGCTCTTCAGCAGGTCAGGGAGGCCGACGCCCACTGACGGCTCAAACACACTTCCTGTTTCCTGCAGCTGCAGACTGATCGCCAATAATGCACCACTGCTGCTCTGCACACACACACACACACACACACACACACACACACACACACACACACACAATGAGTATCTGTGAGAGTAGCAGCGTCTCCTGTTTGTATCAAACAACAGATAAGTGCCTGCGATGTGACCATTGCAAACACACACACAGTAATTCTTATGTCAGACGATAAACGGTTCAGCTGTGGTGAGAGCTCCGCTGTTAGGTCTACATTGGCAAACATTACCTTGACACATTGTGCCCCCTTGTGGTCTGTAGGAGTCACTGTTCACATTAAGTGAAGGACACAGGTGTTCCCAGCTTTGTGTACCTGTGGGTTCATGTTGTCGGACAGGAAGTGAAGCGTTCTGAGCAGCAGCTGCAGCAGGCCTTCCTGGACTTTGTCATCAATGTGGTCCAGGTATCTGATCCAGGTCTCGGAGGAGTCCTGAACTCCATACAGACTCCTGTTCACCTGAGCACCCACACATGGTCACATCAGCCCCTGACTCCACCCCCCCCCCCCCCCCCCCCCCCACCTGATCCTCAGCTGTTACTTGTGTTTACCTGTGTTAACCTGAGCAGCTGCTGTCCCTCCTCTCTGAGGCCTCTGCAGCTCTGCTCTGTAGCTCCGCCCACCAGCAGGGAGTCACCTGAGCGCTGCAGCAGGTGAAGCTCCGCCCAGCCCTAAAGGTGCAGCAACACAGAGATGTTAGGAAGCAGACCAGAGTCATGTGGAGGTTCAGTTGGAACAGGTGAGAGGTCAAAGAGCCGGTCTGCTCACACATCCAGAGAAGCTCAGTGATTGGCTCCTCTGGATGATGTCGTCTAATATTCATTCTGATGACATGCCGCTCTGTCAACCTGAAGTGTCATGTTGGTGTGTGGAGTGGAGAACGTCATGTGTCTTTATCTCCAGTATGACTGCTCACACTGATTTAGGACTAAAACAAACTCAACTCTAATACACAGCCAACAACATGTTTAGGACACAACCTCCTCTATGTGTGTGTGTGTGTTCAGCTGCAGTGAAGGAAACACACACACACACACACACTCTTACCTGTATGATGTGTGTCATGGCGTCCATGTTGGCTCTGGCTTCGCTCACTGTGGAGTGGAAGATCAAAACTCGCTCTGTCTGCTGCTCTACCAGCAGCTGCAGACCTGAACACACACGCACACGCACACGCACACGCACACGCACACACACAAACTCAGTCAAATGAACAATAACCACGTGTTTATATAAGTGGATAAAATCTGTTGATGATTTCTTTAAGGCAGGGGTGCCCAACCTTTTTTGAACCAAGATCTACTTTTAAAGTTCCCAGTCTGCAGAGATCTACCAGTCCACATAGTGAGCCGGAGCCGTTACCAACAGCCTACAAACACATTTAATACTCACACAACAAACAGAACATAATAAATGAGAGTTCTGTAAAAAATAAATAGATATAAATATCAGATGAACTCGTGTCTCCTACAGGAGCAGAAACCATCGTTCTACACTCGGGTCGCTCGTGGTCGGTCTACCTGTACCTTATGACATCATAGGTAATAAGTGTGTCACGTGATGTCATACCTCCAGATCTCCAGGTGTTCCTCTGCAGCTCGGACAGGTGCTGCTTCAGCTCCTCAAGCTGGTCCTGGATCAGAGGAAGTTCCACCTGCAGGGCATCACTCAGAACCTGAAGGAGGACCACAGTCTGTCACATGACCTACAATATTCTCACCTGGCCAGGTAAGGTGCGGTAAAGAGCATAGTGTACCTGGTTGTAGCAGGACACCATGTCACTCAGTTTCAGGTAGCTCTGTGTGATGTCATCTCTGCAGGTGAAGAGTCGAGCAGCGTGGGGGTGGAGCATTAAATCTGTCTCCCTGCTCGCATACCTGAGCTCCCTCAGTGCTGCCCTCAACTGGACACACACACACACAGTCAGACACACACAGTCAGACACACACAGTCAGACACACAGTCACACACACACACACACACACACACACACACACACACACAGTCACACACACACAGTCAGACACACACAGTCAGACACACAGTCACACACACACACACACAGTCAGACACACACACACACACACAGTCACACACACACAGTCACACACACAGTCAGACACACAGTCACACACACACACACACACACACACACAGTCAGACACACACAGTCAGACACACAGTCACACACACACACACACACACACAGTCAGACACACACACACACACAGTCACACACACACACACAGTCACACACACACACAGTCAGACACACAGTCACACACACACAGTCAGACACACACACACACAGTCACACACACACAGTCACACACACACAGTCACACACACACAGTCACACGCACACACACACAGTCACACACACACAGTCAGACACACAGTCACACACACACACACACACAGTCAGACACACACACACACACACACACACACACACAGTCAGACACACACAGTCAGGCACACACAGTCACACACACAGTCACACACACGCACACAGAGTCAGACACACAGTCACACACACAGTCACACACACACACACACAGTCAGACACACAGTCACACACACACACACAGTCACACACACACACACACACACAGTCAGACACAGTCACACACACAGTCACACACATACACACACAGTCAGTCACACACAAACACACACACAGACACACAGTCACACACACAGTCAGACACACACACACAGTCAGACACACACAGACACACACACAGTCAGACACACACACACACACACACACAGTCACACACACACAGTCACGCACACAGTCACACACACACAGTCAGACACACAAACAGTCACACACACAGTCACACACACACAGTCAGACACACACACACACAGTCACACACACACAGTCACACTCACAGTCAGACACACACAGTCACACACACACAGTCACACACACAGTCAGACACACACACACACACACAGTCACACACACACAGTCAGACACACTCACAGTCAGACACACACAGTCAGACACACACAGTCACACACACACAGTCACACACACACACACACACACACACACACAGTCAGACACACACACACACACAGTCAGGCACACACAGTCACACACACACACACACACACACAGTCAGACACACTCACAGTCAGACACACAGTCACACACACACACACACACACACAGTCAGACACACACACACACACAGTCACACACACAGTCACACACACACAGTCAGACACACAGTCACACACACACAGACACACACACACACAGTCAGACACACACACACACAGTCACACACACACAGTCACACACACACAGTCACACGCACACACACACAGTCACACACACAGTCAGACACACACAGTCAGACACACAGTCACACACACACACACACAGTCAGACACACACACACACACACAGTCACACACACACAGTCACACACACACAGTCAGACACACAGTCACACACACACACACACACACACACACACACACACAGTCAGACACACACAGTCAGACACACAGTCACACACACACACACACACACACAGTCAGACACACACACACACACAGTCACACACACACACACAGTCACACACACACAGTCAGACACACAGTCACACACACACAGTCAGACACACACACACACACAGTCACACACACACAGTCACACACACACAGTCACACACACACAGTCACACGCACACACACACAGTCACACACACACAGTCAGACACACAGTCACACACACACACACACACAGTCAGACACACACACACACACACACACACACACACACAGTCAGACACACACAGTCAGGCACACACAGTCACACACACAGTCACACACACGCACACAGAGTCAGACACACAGTCACACACACAGTCACACACACACACACACACACACACACACACAGTCAGACACACAGTCACACACACACACACACACACAGACACAGTCAGACACAGTCACACACACAGTCACACACATACACACACAGTCAGTCACACACAAACACACACACAGACACACACACACAGTCACACACACAGTCAGACACACACACACAGTCAGACACACACAGACACACACACAGTCAGACACACACACACACACACAGTCACACACACACAGTCACGCACACAGTCACACACACACAGTCAGACACACAAACAGTCACACACACAGTCACACACACACAGTCAGACACACACACACACAGTCACACACACACAGTCACACTCACAGTCAGACACACACAGTCACACACACACAGTCACACACACAGTCAGACACACACACACACACACAGTCACACACACACAGTCAGACACACTCACAGTCAGACACACACAGTCAGACACACACAGTCAGACACACACAGTCACACACACACAGTCACACACACACACACACACACACACACACACACAGTCAGACACACACACACACACACAGTCAGGCACACACAGTCACACACACACACACACACAGTCAGACACACTCACAGTCAGACACACAGTCACACACACACACACACACACACAGTCAGACACACACACACACACAGTCACACACACAGTCAGACACACAGTCACACACACACACACACACACACAGTCAGACACACACACACACAGTCACACACACACAGTCACACACACACAGTCACACGCACACACACACAGTCACACACAGTCACACACACACAGTCAGACACACAGTCACACACACACACAGTCAGACACACACACACACACACACACACACACAGTCAGACACACACAGTCAGGCACACACAGTCACACACAGTCACACACACACACACAGAGTCAGACACAGAGTCAGACACACAGTCACACACACACACACACACACACACACAGTCAGACACACAGTCACACACACACACACAGTCACACACACACACACACAGTCACACACAGTCACACACACAGTCACACACATACACACACAGTCAGTCACACACAAACACACACACAGACACACACACACAGTCACACACACAGTCAGACACACACACACACAGTCAGACACACACAGACACACACACAGTCAGACACACACACACACACACAGTCACACACACACAGTCAGACACACACAGTCACGCACACAGTCACACACACACAGTCAGACACACAAACAGTCACACACACACAGTCACACACACACAGTCAGACACACACACACACAGTCACACACACACAGTCACACTCACAGTCAGACACACACAGTCACACACACACAGTCACACACACAGTCAGACACACACACACACACAGTCACACACACACAGTCACACACACTCACAGTCAGACACACACAGTCAGACACACACAGTCACACACACACAGTCACACACACACAGTCACACACACACACACACACACACACACACACACACAGTCAGACACACACACACACACACAGTCAGGCACACACAGTCACACACACACACACACACAGTCAGACACACTCACAGTCAGACACACACAGTCACACACACACAGTCACACACACACAGTCACACACACACACAGTCAGACACACACACACACACACACACACACACAGTCAGGCACACACAGTCACACACACACACACACACAGTCACACACAGACACAGTCACACACACAGTCACACACACACACACACACACAGTCAGTCACACACAAACACACACAGACACACACACACAGTCACACACACAGTCAGACACACACAGTCACACAGACACACAGTCAGACACACAGAGTCACACACACACAGTCAGACACACACACAGTCACACACAGACACAGTCACACACACAGTCACACACACACACAGTCAGACACACACAGTCACACAGTCAGACACACACAGTCACACACACACAGTCAGACACACACAGTCACACACACACAGTCAGACACACACAGTCACACACACACACACACACACACACACACACACACACACACAGTCAGACAAACACAATCACACACACACAGTCACACACACACAGTCAGACACACACACACACACACACACACATAGTCACACACACACAGTCAGACACACACAGTCGCAACAAGCAGCACGGAGAGACCTACTGACCTGCTGGCTGCAGCTGACTCCCAGCATGCCTTGCACAGTGTGCTGTATGAGCGGTTGATCCAGAATGAATCCACAGTCCAAGTCCAGCTGACTGATCCTCTCTGTGCTCACCTGGTCTCTGAACACCTGCAGGAGGTCAGCCAGCTCCTGGAACCTTTGATCAACCAGCTGACCTTCAGCTGAGCCCGCACACCTGGACACAACACAACACACACACACACACAGTCACACACACACACACACACACAAACCTGTCAGACACAATGAGGTCAAGTCATTACCATGTGTACCATTACCATTGTTGATTGGTTGATATCTCAGTGTGTTCTTACAGGTGTTAGATGGTTGATTGTTGATTGGTTGATATCTCAGTGTGTTCTTACAGGTGTTAGATGGTTGATTGGTTGATATCTCAGTGTGTTCTTACAGGTGTTAGATGGTTGATTGTTGATATCTCAGTGTGTTCTTACAGGTGTTAGATGGTTGATTGTTGATATCTCAGTGTGTTCTTACAGGTGTTAGATGGTTGATTGGTTGATATCTCAGTGTGTTCTTACAGGTGTTAGATGGTTGATTGTTGATATCTCAGTGTGTTCTTACAGGTGTTAGATGGTTGATTGTTGATTGTTGATATCTCAGTGTGTTCTTACAGGTGTTAGATGGTTGATTGGTTGATATCTCAGTGTGTTCTTACAGGTGTTAGATGGTTGATTGTTGATATCTCAGTGTGTTCTTACAGGTGTTAGATGGTTGATTGGTTGATATCTCAGTGTGTTCTTACAGGTGTTAGATGGTTGATTGTTGATATCTCAGTGTGTTCTTACAGGTGTTAGATGGTTGATTGTTGATTGTTGATATCTCAGTGTGTTCTTACAGGTGTTAGATGGTTGATTGGTTGATATCTCAGTGTGTTCTTACAGGTGTTAGATGGTTGATTGGTTGATATCTCAGTGTGTTCTTACAGGTGTTAGATGGTTGATTGGTTGATATCTCAGTGTGTTCTTACAGGTGTTAGATGGTTGATTGGTTGATATCTCAGTGTGTTCTTACAGGTGTTAGATGGTTGATTGTTGATATCTCAGTGTGTTCTTACAGGTGTTAGATGGTTGATTGGTTGATATCTCAGCATGTTCTTACAGGTGTTAGATGGTTGATTGGTTGATATCTCAGCGTGTTCTTACAGGTGTTAGATGGTTGATTGGTTGATATCTCAGTGTGTTCTTACAGGTGTTAGATGGTTGATTGGTTGATATCTCAGTGTGTTCTTACAGGTGTTAGATGGTTGATTGTTGATATCTCAGTGTGTTCTTACAGGTGTTAGATGGTTGATTGTTGATTGGTTGATATCTCAGTGTGTTCTTACAGGTGTTAGATGGTTGATTGTTGATTGTTGATATCTCAGTGTGTTCTTACAGGTGTTAGATGGTTGATTGGTTGATATCTCAGTGTGTTCTTACAGGTGTTAGATGGTTGATTGTTGATTGTTGATATCTCAGTGTGCTCTTACAGGTGTTAGATGGTTGATTGGTTGATATCTCAGTGTGTTCTTACAGGTGTTAGATGGTTGATTGTTGATTGTTGATATCTCAGTGTGTTCTTACAGGTGTTAGATGGTTGATTGGTTGATATCTCAGTGTGTTTTTACAGGTGTTAGATGGTTGATTGGTTGATATCTCAGTGTGTTCTTACAGGTGTTAGATGGTTGATTGGTTGATATCTCAGTGTGTTCTTACAGGTGTTAGATGGTTGATTATTGGTTGGTTGATATCTCAGTGTGTTCTTACAGGTGATAGATGGTTGATTATTGGTTGGTTGATATCTCAGTGTGCTCTTACAGGTGTTGGACGGTCTTGTAGCTGTTCATAGCCTCTTCAGCTCTCAGTTGGAGCTGCCGGGTCCAGCAGAGTCGAGCTGCAGTAGACGATTTGGACCTGATGAGGGTCTCGGATTTCTCCCTCTCAGTGTAGAACAGGAGCTTCGTCTGATCCAGCTCCATCAGGACCAGCTTGACCAGCCTCCCCAGCTGAGGAAGCAGCTCGTCCTGGACCAGAGGACGGTCCAGGAGGAATCCAAATATCTGTAACAACTGAAACACAGACCAGATCAGAGTAAGATTGTCAAAGTGTACCAAAAGTACCAGATTTAAAGATTTTCACCCTTACAATTGATTGACCAGCTCTCTTTGCAGTCACAGGGACATGAGAGTGCACTTCCAGAGGGCGTGTCCTTGAAAGAGCCCGGCGTGGGCGTGTCCTACAACCTTGCTCCACGCTTTGCTCTGATACGAATCTCGCAAGGTTTCTGTTACGTCTTGTTCAGACTGTGCCGAGATTTAGTATATCATAACATTATATTTATTTAAATCAGTAGAATAGATCTCCTTTAAAAACAAGAAATGACTCAGTATTCGGTGTCTTGTTGCCGTGGTATCCAACAGGTATCCTTTGACCTTTGACCTTTACTAGAATCGTCTCAAAGTTTAGAGTTTGGTATCAAAACAAACCGAGCCAGCAGTCATTGGAGCGTGACGGTGAAAGACTCGTACCTGAGCAGCAGAGGAGGACACGCAGCACTCCGCAAACGACCTGCTGAGGACGGAGACCAGCCGTCTCTCCTGGTCCGACACCTGAGCCTGAAACTGGTCCAGGAGCAGCTCAAAGCTCTGCAGGGAAGAAGAAGGGCAGTCACACACACAGCACTGAGTAAAAACAGGAAGTACCTCACACGTGTAAGCTGGCGGTCACCTTGTCGCCAGGGTCGGTGGGGTCACAGGTATACTCAGACAGGACCCTCACATGACACAGGAAGTCCTGATACACATTCTGAACCTCATCAGTCCACATCCTGCCCCTGACTCCGGACACAAGCACCTGATCCAACTGACTCAGCTGCAGAGTGACACACAGGAGCTCCTGCACGGGGCGCCACACCACACAACAACAGAGTCACTTCAAGAAAAGTCTTCTTTCAGTGTTTAGTTAAATCATTACCAGCAGTCACAAAACTACTGAGCAGCCGGTCTCTAAGGATTACAGCAGGCACTGACACGCTGGCATCCTAGTCCTGCAGTGTGTGTGTGTGTGTGTGTGTGTGTGTGTGTGTGTGTGTACCTGGATGCTCTGCAGACGTGTCAGCAGGATGTCCAGGTGGATGAAGGACAGGTGTGAAGAGGAGTTCCAGCAGTGTGTGATTCCATCCTGCAGTCAGAGCGTCATCAGTTCAAACGTTTGATAAAATGACTTTGATGTTTCCAAAGATGTTCCTGTGCTCAGGTGTGTTAAGAGTGATCTGTTCTGCTCAGAGGAACGTTTGGGTCACCTTTCAGCTTACAAAGTAAATGAAGACAAAACCATGACTATGGATAAAGGTGGTCAACTTTCACAAACACTTAAAGTGAGTGTTAAAGGTCCACTCAGTGAGATGATAAAGGTATCTTACTATCTGATCATTAAGGAAACATGCTATGTTGAAGTGCTGGCTTCTCTGACAACAATGCAGCAGCCAGTATGTCCTCCTTCTAACTTTAGATTCTGCTCCTGAATGCTCTGGATTTGTTTGGACCAGAGAAGGTAGGCGCTTTATATGAGACCAGTCTGCAGCTTTACACACACATGAACATGCCAACTTCCCCACGCGGTCCAAAATCAATTGTGCCTCTCCAAAGGCCATCCTGTGAGCTAGAAGCGTCTGTGATCACATCTCTCTGGTCACAGAAACAGAAGAAGGCGATGAGAGTCTTAACTGATCAACTGATCAGAATGAAGATTCTCAAGTTTCCCCTGGTGAGGCGCCACACAAACACAACCAATGTAACGATGTGAGACCCACAGCCATCTCTGTGACGGTCTTCACATCTCAACCACCAAGCTGACTCTGGACCCCCCCAAAGTGCAGCATCACTGCCCCCCCCCCTGCTCTCATCATAATGTGTACCACAGAGTTCTTCAGAGTCAAACATTTATTTTCAAAGGTAATAATAAAGATGTTTTTTACTGTAAAGTCCTGAATATAAGTGGCACCGGTATTTAAGGCGCAGTCTGTTTTGGGGGTTTCCCAGAAAGAAAAAAGATCTCAACTGACTTCCTGAGTGATGATTTCTATCATGTCCAGTTCATCCATTTGCATTAAGCTTTGTATCGAGCCGGGGCGGACTGGTAGTGTCGGTGCTCTCACTGTTTGGACACAGACATAGAGTCTGTTTATGTGTTGAAGTAAATATGTCTGTAAATGTTTTTATCACTATATTTCTACTGCTATACTGAGAAACTGTAACCATCGAATTTCCCTCTGGGATTAATAAAGTATTTCTGATTCTGAAATAGAGGACCTTAGTGGGAGTGGCCTGCGGTGCTGTGCATTCTGGGATTTGGTGTCTTTCATCAACATGAGCCAAAAAGACACTTTCTGTCTTTTCTCGTTCAAGAAGGCATCAACTTCAAAATGTATTTCACATTTCTACATATATGACCCAAAGTCAAAACAGATTCATGTTTCATGGTGAAGTATCCCTTAAAGAACACAACGGCTGTGTGGAGTGTGTAATCCTGCTAGCTACAGTACGGTAGTCGAGCTCTCAGTTTTAAAGTTCGCTGCCCGACTCTGCTGGCACCTCGTTAATATTGGAGTCTTTTAAATCACAAGTTTTACTTTAAATGCACCATGACGACCTCATGACGGAGAGAAGATGTTCAGCCTGCTCTGTATCGTTAGGTATCACACCATTTTCAATCACCTCGTGTTTGGTGAGTGATGGCGGCGGCGTGAGTCTGTATTTTATTCTGGGATATTGGTCACACCAGTGTAAGGTCCACCTGAGCCTCACCTGAGCTGGGATCTGCACACCCCCCTGGTTCTGAATCTCCAGGTTGGCCTCTTTGATTGTCTTCAGTGTCCAGATCACCAGCCTGACATCATCCAGGACCCGACCAGTCTCTGACACCAGACCATGCATCACCGCCTCTCCACGCAGGAAGTCCCTGCTCTGAGGAGGAGGAGGAGGAGAAGAAGAAGAACACACACACACACACACACACACACACACACACACACACACACACACACATATTAGGATGGTGACTGTATATGGATAAATAAAGTCAAGAAGAAGAAGAAGAAGAAGAAGAAGAAGCCGGTGAGAAGAAACCAAACACACACAGACACACACACACACACACACACACACAGACACACACACACACACACACATACACACACATACACAGACAGACACACACACACACAGACACACACCTTGTGCCTTTGTCTGTGTGTGAGTTTGTGTGTCTCTATATGTGTGTGTGTGTGTGTGTGTGTGTGTGTGTGTGTGTCTGTCTGTGTATGTGTGTGTGTGTGTATGTGTCTGTGTGTGTGTGTGTGTGTGTGTGTGTGTGTGTGTGTGTCAGTACCTTCTGGATGAACAGGTTACAGATCTCGATCAGCAGAACCATCAGTCTGCCTGGTCTCCTGTACACCTCAGACCGGATCAACACCTGATGCACCCCCTCCATCACAGCCGCCATGTTGGAGCCCAGCTGTCAATCACACAGAGAGGGCGGGGCTTGTGTTTTTAGACCTCACATTAAGCATGTTCTCTCACACACACACTGTAGCTCTCTGTGTCCTACCTGCTGGTACTCCACCTGCTCCAGCTGCTCCAGCTTCTCTTGCAGGGGACTCAGAGCAAGACTCACCTGTTCAGCCTCCTGCAGACCTGAGGGGATGACATCACGGAGGTCAGAGGGTCAGAGGTCAGGTGACTTATTTCACAGGTGTTTAAACAAGCTGTTTGTACCTTCTTCAACACGTCTGTAAACATCTCTCAGAGTGAACCAAGAGATGTTGCCTGTCTGCTGAACGATGGACGCCACCTGCTGAGCCCTGCTGCTCTGTAACTGAGCGCAGACACACACACACACACACACACACACACACACACACACACACACACAGACACATACACAGACACACACACACACACACACACACACACACACATATTAGGATGGTGACTGTATATGGATAAATAAAGTCAAGTTGTATGGGAAACATTCTCAAATCCATTTCTTCACCTGCTGCCACCATGTTTGTCCTCCTCTATTTAACTATTCATAGCTTTCACGTGACGTCACACTCTAATGGACCCGTCCACCTGGAGGCTCTCTACCACTGAACGCTACTGAGAAGTTACTGTTGCCCCCTACGTGTTTTCATATGTTTTATTTTTACATGTTTCAAATGAAATACAGTTCTTGTTTAATATGATACACTGACCGGCGAGGAGACGAGCCCGAGTTTTGCTTCTTCAGAATTTAATCTGAGAAAAAAAACAGAAAGGAGGACGTTTGTGGATTAAAGTTAGACCCTCCGTGGCCCCTGTGACGGGAAACATCAGACTTCTCCTCATCCTGACATTAAATATAGTGTTGACTAAATCTAGATATTCCTGCCGTTAACTCAAATTACTGCCCCAGAACACTAAGATTGAGTGTTGTGTTACGGTTCAAAGAGTGACCATGTTAACTGATGACTTTCAGACTGAAAGTATCCTAACAAATGCCTCTTTGTTCCATTTGTGTATTATCATATTGTCAAAATTACTCATGAGATATGTTTTAATGAAAGTTAAACAAATAGGTTTTCGTTACGAATGACAACCAGACTCAGGGCATAATATGGGCCCTTTAAAATCTTAGTTTTGTTCTGGTTTTCAGGTGATGTAAACATGTGTCGTTTATAGGATATGTTAAATTAAAAGCCTGTGATGCAGTTCTTTGCAGTAGCCATTACTTTCCTGAGCGTTTTTTGCCCTCCAGCCCTCCGCGCTGGTGACGTCACTGAAAGCTATGAATAGACTAGAGTTATCACTTCTATGTCTAATCTACTCTGTAGCTACACCCTAGTGACCGTGCCCTACACTGTAGGGACCTACGCTGTAGTGACCTACACTGAGTGACCTACGCTGTAGTGACCTACACTGAGTGACCTACTCTGTAGTGATCTACACTGTAGTTACCTGCGCTGTAGTGACCTACGCTGAGTGACCTATACCTTAGTGACCTACTCTGTAGTGATCTACACTGTAGTTACCTGCGCTGTAGTGACCTACGCTGAGTGACCTATACCTTAGTGACCTACTCTGTAGTGATCTACACTGTAGTTACCTGCGCTGTAGTGACCTACGCTGAGTGACCTACACTGTAGTGACCTACACTGAGTGACCTATACCTTAGTGACCTACTCTGTAGTGATCTACACTGTAGTTACCTGCGCTGTAGTGACCTATGCTGAGTGACCTACTCTGTAGTGATCTACACTGTAGTTACCTGCGCTGTAGTGACCTACGCTGAGTGACCTATACCTTAGTGACCTACTCTGTAGTGATCTACACTGTAGTTACCTGCGCTGTAGTGACCTACGCTGAGTGACCTACGCTGTAGTGACCTACGCTGTAGTGACCTACACTGAGTGACCTATACCTTAGTGACCTACTCTGTAGTGATCTACACTGTAGTTACCTGCGCTGTAGTGACCTACGCTGAGTGACCTACTCTGTAGTGATCTACACTGTAGCGACCTACACTGATGCCCTATACCTTAGTGACCATCACCTGCTGCTGGAGGGACTGCAGATTCTTCACTCTGCTCCTCCAAAAGTTAAACTCCTCTGAGGGAAGAGGCTTCACTTTGTCCAAAACAGCCTCAGACGAGTCCTGCTGCAGGAACTCTGACACCAGATTCAGCCACTCTGTTATCGTCCAATCACAGGCCTGGGAGAGCTTCAGGTCTGATGACTTCCTGTGAGAGTGGAGAAGAAGAACAAACTTCATTTCAAATATGAACAAGAAGAAGAGACGTCCCTTTAAGAGAAGAAGAAGAAGAGACGTCCCTGTCTGTAAACACTTGTTTGTCTTACCATCCTTTAGAGTTGTCATGGAGATTATGGTCATGGACTGTGTTGCCATGTTGATGAGGCAGAAAGGTCCATCCCTCTATCTGAGCCTTCATCACCAGCGTCTCGTTCTTCTTTCTCTCCATGATCCTCTGAGGTTCCTCCACCTCACCTGCTGCCCCGCTGCTCTCTTGGTTGCTAAGTAACGGACATGTCACCTGAGGGTACATAGCTTTAGCTGTTTGTTGCATCCAAAATTATTTTTCACTTATCTAAAGATAGAACTAGATATACCTGAGCTGAACTACCTGAGCAGAACTAGATATACCTGAGCTGAATTAGATATACCTGAGCTGAACTAGATATACCTGAGCTGAATTAGATATACCTGAGCTGAACTAGATATACCTGAGCAGAACTAGATATACCTGAGCAGAACTAGATATACCTGAGCAGAACTAGATATACCTGAGCTGAATTAGATATACCTGAGCAGAACTAGATATACCTGAGCTGAATTAGATATACCTGAGCAGAACTAGATATACCTGAGCTGAACTAGATATACCTGAGCAGAACAGGATATACCTGAGCAGAACAGGATATACCTGAGCTGAACTAGATATACCTGAGCAGAACTAGATATACCTGAGCTGAACCAGATATACCTGAGCAGAACTAGATATACCTGAGCAGAACTAGATATACCTGAGCAGAACTAGATATACCTGAGCTGAACTAGATATACCTGAGCAGAACAGGATATACCTGAGCTGAACTAGATATACCTGAGCAGAACTAGATATACCTGAGCTGAACTAGATATACCTGAGCAGAACTAGATATACCTGAGCAGAACTAGATATACCTGAGCAGAACTAGATATACCTGAGCTGAACTAGATATACCTGAGCAGAACTAGATATACCTGAGCTGAACTAGATATACCTGAGCAGAACTAGATATACCTGAGCTGAACTACCTGAGCAGAACTAGATATACCTGAGCAGAACTAGATATACCTGAGCTGAACTACCTGAGCAGAACTAGATATACCTGAGCAGAACTAGATATACCTGAGCTGAACTAGATATACCTGAGCAGAACTAGATATACCTGAGCTGAACTAGATATACCTGAGCAGAACTAGATATACCTGAGCTGAACTACCTGAGCAGAACTAGATATACCAAAGCAGAACTAGATATACCTGAGCTGAACTACCTGAGCAGAACTAGATATACCTGAGCAGAACTAGATATACCTGAGCAGAACTAGATATACCTGAGCTGAACTAGATATACCTGAGCAGAACTAGATATACCTGAGCAGAACTAGATATACCTGAGCTGAACTAGATATACCTGAGCTGAACTAGATATACCTGAGCAGAACTAGATATACCTGAGCTGAACTAGATATACCTGAGCTGAACTAGATATACCTGAGCAGAACTAGATATACCTGAGCAGAACTAGATATACCCGAGCTGAACTAGATATACCTGAGCTGAACTAGATATACCTGAGCTGAACTACCTGAGCAGAACTAGATATACCTGAGCTGAACTAGATATACCTGAGCTGAACTACCTGAGCAGAACTAGATATACCTGAGCTGAACTAGATATACCTGAGCAGAACTAGATATACCTGAGCTGAACTACCTGAGCAGAACTAGATATACCTGAGCAGAACTAGATATACCTGAGCTGAACTAGATATACCTGAGCAGAACTAGATATACCTGAGCTGAACTACCTGAGCAGAACTAGATATACCTGAGCAGAACTAGATATACCTGAGCTGAACTAGATATACCTGAGCAGAACTAGATATACCTGAGCTGAACTACCTGAGCAGAACTAGATATACCTGAGCAGAACTAGATATACCAGAGCAGAACTAGATATACCTGAGCTGAACTAGATATACCTGAGCTGAACTAGATATACCTGAGCTGAACTAGATATACCTGAGCAGAACTAGATATACCTGAGCTGAACTAGATATACCTGAGCTGAACTAGATATACCTGAGCTGAACTAGATATACCTGAGCTGAACTACCTGAGCAGAACTAGATATACCTGAGCTGAACTAGATATACCTGAGCTGAACTACCTGAGCAGAACTAGATATACCTGAGCAGAACTAGATATACCTGAGCTGAACTAGATATACCTGAGCTGAACTAGATATACCTGAGCTGAACTAGATATACCTGAGCAGAACTAGATATACCTGAGCAGAACAGGATATACCTGAGCTGAACTGGATATACCTGAGCAGAACTAGATATACCTGAGCAGAACTAGATATACCTGAGCTGAATTAGATATACCTGAGCAGAACTAGATATACCTGAGCAGAACTAGATATACCTGAGCTGAACTAGATATACCTGAGCTGAATTAGATATACCTGAGCAGAACTAGATATACCTGAGCTGAATTAGATATACCTGAGCAGAACTAGATATACCTGAGCTGAACTAGATATACCTGAGCAGAACAGGATATACCTGAGCAGAACTAGATATACCTGAGCTGAACTAGATATACCTGAGCAGAACTAGATATACCTGAGCTGAACTAGATATACCTGAGCAGAACTAGATATACCTGAGCAGAACTAGATATACCTGAGCTGAACTAGATATACCTGAGCAGAACTAGATATACCTGAGCTGAACTAGATATACCTGAGCAGAACTAGATATACCTGAGCTGAACTACCTGAGCAGAATTAGATATACCTGAGCAGAACTAGATATACCTGAGCTGAACTAGATATACCTGAGCAGAACTAGATATACCTGAGCTGAACTACCTGAGCAGAACTAGATATACCTGAGCAGAACTAGATATACCAGAGCAGAACTAGATATACCTGAGCTGAACTAGATATACCTGAGCTGAACTAGATATACCTGAGCTGAACTAGATATACCTGAGCAGAACTAGATATACCTGAGCTGAACTAGATATACCTGAGCTGAACTAGATATACCTGAGCTGAACTAGATATACCTGAGCTGAACTAGATATACCTGAGCTGAACTACCTGAGCAGAACTAGATATACCTGAGCTGAACTAGATATACCTGAGCTGAACTACCTGAGCAGAACTAGATATACCTGAGCAGAACTAGATATACCTGAGCTGAACTAGATATACCTGAGCTGAACTAGATATACCTGAGCTGAACTAGATATACCTGAGCAGAACAGGATATACCTGAGCAGAACAGGATATACCTGAGCTGAACTGGATATACCTGAGCAGAACTAGATATACCTGAGCAGAACTAGATATACCTGAGCTGAATTAGATATACCTGAGCAGAACTAGATATACCTGAGCAGAACTAGATATACCTGAGCAGAACTAGATATACCTGAGCTGAACTAGATATACCTGAGCTGAATTAGATATACCTGAGCAGAACTAGATATACCTGAGCTGAATTAGATATACCTGAGCAGAACTAGATATACCTGAGCTGAACTAGATATACCTGAGCAGAACAGGATATACCTGAGCAGAACTAGATATACCTGAGCTGAACTAGATATACCTGAGCAGAACTAGATATACCTGAGCTGAACTAGATATACCTGAGCAGAACTAGATATACCTGAGCTGAACTACCTGAGCAGAACTAGATATACCTGAGCAGAACTAGATATACCTGAGCTGAACTATCTGAGCAGAACTAGATATACCTGAGCAGAACTAGATATACCTGAGCTGAACTAGATATACCTGAGCAGAACTAGATATACCTGAGCTGAACTACCTGAGCAGAACTAGATATACCTGAGCAGAACTAGATATACCTGAGCTGAACTACCTGAGCAGAACTAGATATACCTGAGCAGAACTAGATATACCTGAGCTGAACTAGATATACCTGAGCTGAACTAGATATACCTGAGCAGAACTAGATATACCTGAGCAGAACTAGATATACCTGAGCTGAACTAGATATACCTGAGCTGAACTACCTGAGCAGAACTAGATATACCTGAGCTGAACTAGATATACCTGAGCTGAACTACCTGAGCAGAACTAGATATACCTGAGCTGAATTAGATATACCTGAGCAGAACTAGATATACCTGAGCTGAACTAGATATACCTGAGCAGAACAGGATATACCTGAGCAGAACAGGATATACCTGAGCTGAACTAGATATACCTGAGCAGAACTAGATATACCTGAGCTGAACCAGATATACCTGAGCAGAACTAGATATACCTGAGCAGAACTAGATATACCTGAGCAGAACTAGATATACCTGAGCTGAACTAGATATACCTGAGCAGAACAGGATATACCTGAGCTGAACTAGATATACCTGAGCAGAACAGGATATACCTGAGCTGAACTAGATATACCTGAGCAGAACTAGATATACCTGAGCAGAACTAGATATACCTGAGCAGAACTAGATATACCTGAGCTGAACTAGATATACCTGAGCAGAACTAGATATACCTGAGCTGAACTAGATATACCTGAGCAGAACTAGATATACCTGAGCTGAACTACCTGAGCAGAACTAGATATACCTGAGCAGAACTAGATATACCTGAGCTGAACTACCTGAGCAGAACTAGATATACCTGAGCAGAACTAGATATACCTGAGCTGAACTACCTGAGCAGAACTAGATATACCTGAGCAGAACTAGATATACCTGAGCTGAACTAGATATACCTGAGCAGAACTAGATATACCTGAGCTGAACTAGATATACCTGAGCAGAACTAGATATACCTGAGCTGAACTACCTGAGCAGAACTAGATATACCAAAGCAGAACTAGATATACCTGAGCTGAACTACCTGAGCAGAACTAGATATACCTGAGCAGAACTAGATATACCTGAGCAGAACTAGATATACCTGAGCTGAACTAGATATACCTGAGCAGAACTAGATATACCTGAGCAGAACTAGATATACCTGAGCTGAACTAGATATACCTGAGCTGAACTAGATATACCTGAGCAGAACTAGATATACCTGAGCTGAACTAGATATACCTGAGCTGAACTAGATATACCTGAGCAGAACTAGATATACCTGAGCAGAACTAGATATACCCGAGCTGAACTAGATATACCTGAGCTGAACTAGATATACCTGAGCTGAACTACCTGAGCAGAACTAGATATACCTGAGCTGAACTAGATATACCTGAGCTGAACTACCTGAGCAGAACTAGATATACCTGAGCTGAACTAGATATACCTGAGCAGAACTAGATATACCTGAGCTGAACTACCTGAGCAGAACTAGATATACCTGAGCAGAACTAGATATACCTGAGCTGAACTAGATATACCTGAGCAGAACTAGATATACCTGAGCTGAACTACCTGAGCAGAACTAGATATACCTGAGCAGAACTAGATATACCTGAGCTGAACTAGATATACCTGAGCAGAACTAGATATACCTGAGCTGAACTAGATATACCTGAGCTGAACTAGATATACCTGAGCTGAACTAGATATACCTGAGCTGAACTACCTGAGCAGAACTAGATATACCTGAGCTGAACTAGATATACCTGAGCTGAACTACCTGAGCAGAACTAGATATACCTGAGCAGAACTAGATATACCTGAGCAGAACTAGATATACCTGAGCTGAACTAGATATACCTGAGCAGAACTAGATATACCTGAGCTGAACTAGATATACCTGAGCAGAACTAGATATACCTGAGCTGAACTAGATATACCTGAGCTGAACTAGATATACCTGAGCTGAACTAGATATACCTGAGCAGAACTAGATATACCTGAGCAGAACAGGATATACCTGAGCTGAACTGGATATACCTGAGCAGAACTAGATATACCTGAGCAGAACTAGATATACCTGAGCTGAATTAGATATACCTGAGCAGAACTAGATATACCTGAGCTGAACTAGATATACCTGAGCAGAACAGGATATACCTGAGCAGAACTAGATATACCTGAGCTGAATTAGATATACCTGAGCAGAACTAGATATACCTGAGCTGAACTAGATATACCTGAGCAGAACTAGATATACCTGAGCAGAACTAGATATACCTGAGCTGAACTAGATATACCTGAGCTGAATTAGATATACCTGAGCAGAACTAGATATACCTGAGCTGAATTAGATATACCTGAGCAGAACTAGATATACCTGAGCTGAACTAGATATACCTGAGCAGAACAGGATATACCTGAGCAGAACTAGATATACCTGAGCTGAACTAGATATACCTGAGCAGAACTAGATATACCTGAGCTGAACTAGATATACCTGAGCAGAACTAGATATACCTGAGCAGAACTAGATATACCTGAGCTGAACTAGATATACCTGAGCTGAACTAGATATACCTGAGCAGAACTAGATATACCTGAGCTGAACTACCTGAGCAGAATTAGATATACCTGAGCAGAACTAGATATACCTGAGCTGAACTAGATATACCTGAGCAGAACTAGATATACCTGAGCTGAACTACCTGAGCAGAACTAGATATACCTGAGCAGAACTAGATATACCAGAGCAGAACTAGATATACCTGAGCTGAACTAGATATACCTGAGCTGAACTAGATATACCTGAGCTGAACTAGATATACCTGAGCAGAACTAGATATACCTGAGCTGAACTAGATATACCTGAGCTGAACTAGATATACCTGAGCTGAACTAGATATACCTGAGCTGAACTACCTGAGCAGAACTAGATATACCTGAGCTGAACTAGATATACCTGAGCTGAACTACCTGAGCAGAACTAGATATACCTGAGCAGAACTAGATATACCTGAGCTGAACTAGATATACCTGAGCTGAACTAGATATACCTGAGCTGAACTAGATATACCTGAGCAGAACAGGATATACCTGAGCAGAACAGGATATACCTGAGCTGAACTGGATATACCTGAGCAGAACTAGATATACCTGAGCAGAACTAGATATACCTGAGCTGAATTAGATATACCTGAGCAGAACTAGATATACCTGAGCTGAACTAGATATACCTGAGCAGAACAGGATATACCTGAGCAGAACTAGATATACCTGAGCTGAATTAGATATACCTGAGCAGAACTAGATATACCTGAGCTGAACTAGATATACCTGAGCAGAACTAGATATACCTGAGCAGAACTAGATATACCTGAGCTGAACTAGATATACCTGAGCTGAATTAGATATACCTGAGCAGAACTAGATATACCTGAGCTGAATTAGATATACCTGAGCAGAACTAGATATACCTGAGCTGAACTAGATATACCTGAGCAGAACAGGATATACCTGAGCAGAACTAGATATACCTGAGCTGAACTAGATATACCTGAGCAGAACTAGATATACCTGAGCTGAACTAGATATACCTGAGCAGAACTAGATATACCTGAGCTGAACTACCTGAGCAGAACTAGATATACCTGAGCAGAACTAGATATACCTGAGCTGAACTATCTGAGCAGAACTAGATATACCTGAGCAGAACTAGATATACCTGAGCTGAACTAGATATACCTGAGCAGAACTAGATATACCTGAGCTGAACTACCTGAGCAGAACTAGATATACCTGAGCAGAACTAGATATACCTGAGCTGAACTACCTGAGCAGAACTAGATATACCTGAGCAGAACTAGATATACCTGAGCTGAACTAGATATACCTGAGCTGAACTAGATATACCTGAGCAGAACTAGATATACCTGAGCAGAACTAGATATACCTGAGCTGAACTAGATATACCTGAGCTGAACTACCTGAGCAGAACTAGATATACCTGAGCTGAACTAGATATACCTGAGCTGAACTACCTGAGCAGAACTAGATATACCTGAGCTGAACTAGATATACCTGAGCTGAACTAGATATACCTGAGCTGAACTAGATATACCTGAGCAGAACAGGATATACCTGAGCTGAATTAGATATACCTGAGCTGAACTACCTGAGCAGAACTAGATATACCTGAGCTGAACTAGATATACCTGAGCTGAACTACCTGAGCTGAACTAGATATACCTGAGCTGAACTAGATATACCTGAGCAGAACTAGATATACCTGAGCTGAACTACCTGAGCAGAACTAGATATACCTGAGCAGAACTAGATATACCTGAGCTGAACCAGATATACCTGAGCTGAACCAGATATACCTGAGCTGAATTAGATATACCTGAGCTGAACTAGATATACCTGAGCAGAACTAGATATACCTGAGCTGAACTAGATATACCTGAGCAGAACTAGATATACCTGAGCTGAACCAGATATACCTGAGCTGAACTACCTGAGCAGAACTAGATATACCTGAGCAGAACTAGATATACCTGAGCTGAACTAGATATACCTGAGCAGAACTAGATATACCTGAGCTGAACTAGATATACCTGAGCTGAACTAGATATACCTGAGCAGAACTAGATATACCTGAGCTGAACTAGATATACCTGAGCAGAACTAGATATACCTGAGCTGAACTACCTGAGCAGAACTAGATATACCTGAGCAGAACTAGATATACCTGAGCTGAACTACCTGAGCAGAACTAGATATACCTGAGCAGAACTAGATATACCTGAGCTGAACTAGATATACCTGAGCTGAACCAGATATACCTGAGCTGAACTACCTGAGCAGAACTAGATATACCTGAGCAGAACTAGATATACCTGAGCTGAACTACCTGAGCAGAACTAGATATACCTGAGCAGAACTAGATATACCTGAGCTGAACTAGATATACCTGAGCAGAACTAGATATACCTGAGCAGAACTAGATATACCTGAGCTGAACTAGATATACCTGAGCTGAACTACCTGAGCAGAACTAGATATACCTGAGCTGAACTAGATATACCTGAGCTGAACTACCTGAGCAGAACTAGATATACCTGAGCAGAACTAGATATACCTGAGCTGAACTAGATATACCTGAGCAGAACAGGATATACCTGAGCTGAATTAGATATACCTGAGCTGAACTACCTGAGCAGAACTAGATATACCTGAGCAGAACTAGATATACCTGAGCTGAACTACCTGAGCTGAACTAGATATACCTGAGCTGAACTAGATATACCTGAGCAGAACTAGATATACCTGAGCTGAACTACCTGAGCAGAACTAGATATACCTGAGCAGAACTAGATATACCTGAGCTGAACCAGATATACCTGAGCTGAACCAGATATACCTGAGCTGAATTAGATATACCTGAGCTGAACTAGATATACCTGAGCAGAACTAGATATACCTGAGCTGAACTAGATATACCTGAGCAGAACTAGATATACCTGAGCTGAACCAGATATACCTGAGCTGAACTACCTGAGCAGAACTAGATATACCTGAGCTGAACTAGATATACCTGAGCAGAACTAGATATACCTGAGCTGAACTACCTGAGCAGAACTAGATATACCTGAGCAGAACTAGATATACCTGAGCTGAACTACCTGAGCAGAACTAGATATACCTGAGCAGAACTAGATATACCTGAGCTGAACTAGATATACCTGAGCTGAACTAGATATACCTGAGCAGAACTAGATATACCTGAGCAGAACTAGATATACCTGAGCTGAACTAGATATACCTGAGCTGAACTACCTGAGCAGAACTAGATATACCTGAGCTGAACTAGATATACCTGAGCTGAACTACCTGAGCAGAACTAGATATACCTGAGCTGAATTAGATATACCTGAGCAGAACTAGATATACCTGAGCTGAACTAGATATACCTGAGCAGAACAGGATATACCTGAGCAGAACAGGATATACCTGAGCTGAACTAGATATACCTGAGCAGAACTAGATATACCTGAGCTGAACCAGATATACCTGAGCAGAACTAGATATACCTGAGCTGAACTACCTGAGCAGAACTAGATATACCTGAGCAGAACTAGATATACCTGAGCTGAACTAGATATACCTGAGCAGAACAGGATATACCTGAGCTGAATTAGATATACCTGAGCTGAACTACCTGAGCAGAACTAGATATACCTGAGCAGAACTAGATATACCTGAGCTGAACTACCTGAGCTGAACTAGATATACCTGAGCTGAACTAGATATACCTGAGCAGAACTAGATATACCTGAGCTGAACTACCTGAGCAGAACTAGATATACCTGAGCAGAACTAGATATACCTGAGCTGAACCAGATATACCTGAGCTGAACCAGATATACCTGAGCTGAATTAGATATACCTGAGCTGAACTAGATATACCTGAGCAGAACTAGATATACCTGAGCTGAACTAGATATACCTGAGCAGAACTAGATATACCTGAGCTGAACCAGATATACCTGAGCTGAACTACCTGAGCAGAACTAGATATACCTGAGCTGAACTAGATATACCTGAGCAGAACTAGATATACCTGAGCTGAACTACCTGAGCAGAACTAGATATACCTGAGCAGAACTAGATATACCTGAGCTGAACTACCTGAGCAGAACTAGATATACCTGAGCAGAACTAGATATACCTGAGCTGAACTAGATATACCTGAGCTGAACTAGATATACCTGAGCAGAACTAGATATACCTGAGCAGAACTAGATATACCTGAGCTGAACTAGATATACCTGAGCTGAACTACCTGAGCAGAACTAGATATACCTGAGCTGAACTAGATATACCTGAGCTGAACTACCTGAGCAGAACTAGATATACCTGAGCTGAATTAGATATACCTGAGCAGAACTAGATATACCTGAGCTGAACTAGATATACCTGAGCAGAACAGGATATACCTGAGCAGAACAGGATATACCTGAGCTGAACTAGATATACCTGAGCAGAACTAGATATACCTGAGCTGAACCAGATATACCTGAGCAGAACTAGATATACCTGAGCAGAACTAGATATACCTGAGCAGAACTAGATATACCTGAGCTGAACTAGATATACCTGAGCAGAACTAGATATACCTGAGCTGAACTAGATATACCTGAGCAGAACAGGATATACCTGAGCTGAACTAGATATACCTGAGCAGAACTAGATATACCTGAGCAGAACTAGATATACCTGAGCAGAACTAGATATACCTGAGCTGAACTAGATATACCTGAGCAGAACTAGATATACCTGAGCTGAACTAGATATACCTGAGCAGAACTAGATATACCTGAGCTGAACTACCTGAGCAGAACTAGATATACCTGAGCAGAACTAGATATACCTGAGCTGAACTACCTGAGCAGAACTAGATATACCTGAGCAGAACTAGATATACCTGAGCTGAACTACCTGAGCAGAACTAGATATACCTGAGCAGAACTAGATATACCTGAGCTGAACTAGATATACCTGAGCAGAACTAGATATACCTGAGCTGAACTAGATATACCTGAGCAGAACTAGATATACCTGAGCTGAACTACCTGAGCAGAACTAGATATACCAGAGCAGAACTAGATATACCTGAGCTGAACTACCTGAGCAGAACTAGATATACCTGAGCAGAACTAGATATACCTGAGCAGAACTAGATATACCTGAGCTGAACTAGATATACCTGAGCAGAACTAGATATACCTGAGCAGAACTAGATATACCTGAGCTGAACTAGATATACCTGAGCTGAACTAGATATACCTGAGCAGAACTAGATATACCTGAGCTGAACTAGATATACCTGAGCTGAACTAGATATACCTGAGCAGAACTAGATATACCTGAGCAGAACTAGATATACCCTGAGCTGAACTAGATATACCTGAGCTGAACTAGATATACCTGAGCTGAACTACCTGAGCAGAACTAGATATACCTGAGCTGAACTAGATATACCTGAGCTGAACTACCTGAGCAGAACTAGATATACCTGAGCTGAACTAGATATACCTGAGCAGAACTAGATATACCTGAGCTGAACTACCTGAGCAGAACTAGATATACCTGAGCAGAACTAGATATACCTGAGCTGAACTAGATATACCTGAGCAGAACTAGATATACCTGAGCTGAACTACCTGAGCAGAACTAGATATACCTGAGCAGAACTAGATATACCTGAGCTGAACTAGATATACCTGAGCAGAACTAGATATACCTGAGCTGAACTAGATATACCTGAGCTGAACTAGATATACCTGAGCTGAACTAGATATACCTGAGCTGAACTACCTGAGCAGAACTAGATATACCTGAGCTGAACTAGATATACCTGAGCTGAACTACCTGAGCAGAACTAGATATACCTGAGCAGAACTAGATATACCTGAGCAGAACTAGATATACCTGAGCTGAACTAGATATACCTGAGCAGAACTAGATATACCTGAGCTGAACTAGATATACCTGAGCAGAACTAGATATACCTGAGCTGAACTAGATATACCTGAGCTGAACTAGATATACCTGAGCTGAACTAGATATACCTGAGCAGAACTAGATATACCTGAGCAGAACAGGATATACCTGAGCTGAACTGGATATACCTGAGCAGAACTAGATATACCTGAGCAGAACTAGATATACCTGAGCTGAATTAGATATACCTGAGCAGAACTAGATATACCTGAGCTGAACTAGATATACCTGAGCAGAACAGGATATACCTGAGCAGAACTAGATATACCTGAGCTGAATTAGATATACCTGAGCAGAACTAGATATACCTGAGCTGAACTAGATATACCTGAGCAGAACTAGATATACCTGAGCAGAACTAGATATACCTGAGCTGAACTAGATATACCTGAGCTGAATTAGATATACCTGAGCAGAACTAGATATACCTGAGCTGAATTAGATATACCTGAGCAGAACTAGATATACCTGAGCTGAACTAGATATACCTGAGCAGAACAGGATATACCTGAGCAGAACTAGATATACCTGAGCTGAACTAGATATACCTGAGCAGAACTAGATATACCTGAGCTGAACTAGATATACCTGAGCAGAACTAGATATACCTGAGCAGAACTAGATATACCTGAGCTGAACTAGATATACCTGAGCTGAACTAGATATACCTGAGCTGAACTAGATATACCTGAGCAGAACTAGATATACCTGAGCTGAACTACCTGAGCAGAACTAGATATACCTGAGCAGAACTAGATATACCTGAGCTGAACTAGATATACCTGAGCAGAACTAGATATACCTGAGCTGAACTACCTGAGCAGAACTAGATATACCTGAGCAGAACTAGATATACCTGAGCAGAACTAGATATACCTGAGCAGAACAGGATATACCTGAGCTGAACTAGATATACCTGAGCAGAACTAGATATACCTGAGCAGAACTAGATATACCTGAGCTGAACTAGATATACCTGAGCAGAACTAGATATACCTGAGCTGAACTAGATATACCTGAGCAGAACAGGATATACCTGAGCAGAACTAGATATACCTGAGCTGAATTAGATATACCTGAGCAGAACTAGATATACCTGAGCTGAACTAGATATACCTGAGCAGAACTAGATATACCTGAGCAGAACTAGATATACCTGAGCTGAACTAGATATACCTGAGCTGAACTAGATATACCTGAGCAGAACTAGATATACCTGAGCTGAACTAGATATACCTGAGCAGAACTAGATATACCTGAGCTGAACTAGATATACCTGAGCAGAACTAGGATATACCTGAGCAGAACTAGATATACCTGAGCTGAACTAGATATACCTGAGCAGAACTAGATATACCTGAGCTGAACTAGATATACCTGAGCAGAACTAGATATACCTGAGCTGAACTACCTGAGCAGAACTAGATATACCTGAGCAGAACTAGATATACCTGAGCTGAACTATCTGAGCAGAACTAGATATACCTGAGCAGAACTAGATATACCTGAGCTGAACTAGATATACCTGAGCAGAACTAGATATACCTGAGCTGAACTACCTGAGCAGAACTAGATATACCTGAGCAGAACTAGATATACCTGAGCTGAACTACCTGAGCAGAACTAGATATACCTGAGCAAGATATACCTGAGCTGAACTAGATATACCTGAGCTGAACTAGATATACCTGAGCAGAACTAGATATACCTGAGCAGAACTAGATATACCTGAGCTGAACTAGATATACCTGAGCTGAACTACCTGAGCAGAACTAGATATACCTGAGCTGAACTAGATATACCTGAGCTGAACTACCTGAGCAGAACTAGATATACCTGAGCTGAACTAGATATACCTGAGCTGAACTAGATATACCTGAGCTGAACTAGATATACCTGAGCAGAACAGGATATACCTGAGCTGAATTAGATATACCTGAGCTGAACTACCTGAGCAGAACTAGATATACCTGAGCTGAACTAGATATACCTGAGCTGAACTACCTGAGCTGAACTAGATATACCTGAGCTGAACTAGATATACCTGAGCAGAACTAGATATACCTGAGCTGAACTACCTGAGCAGAACTAGATATACCTGAGCAGAACTAGATATACCTGAGCTGAACCAGATATACCTGAGCTGAACCAGATATACCTGAGCTGAATTAGATATACCTGAGCTGAACTAGATATACCTGAGCAGAACTAGATATACCTGAGCTGAACTAGATATACCTGAGCAGAACTAGATATACCTGAGCTGAACCAGATATACCTGAGCTGAACTACCTGAGCAGAACTAGATATACCTGAGCAGAACTAGATATACCTGAGCTGAACTAGATATACCTGAGCAGAACTAGATATACCTGAGCTGAACTAGATATACCTGAGCTGAACTAGATATACCTGAGCAGAACTAGATATACCTGAGCTGAACTAGATATACCTGAGCAGAACTAGATATACCTGAGCTGAACTACCTGAGCAGAACTAGATATACCTGAGCAGAACTAGATATACCTGAGCTGAACTACCTGAGCAGAACTAGATATACCTGAGCAGAACTAGATATACCTGAGCTGAACTAGATATACCTGAGCTGAACCAGATATACCTGAGCTGAACTACCTGAGCAGAACTAGATATACCTGAGCAGAACTAGATATACCTGAGCTGAACTACCTGAGCAGAACTAGATATACCTGAGCAGAACTAGATATACCTGAGCTGAACTAGATATACCTGAGCAGAACTAGATATACCTGAGCAGAACTAGATATACCTGAGCTGAACTAGATATACCTGAGCTGAACTACCTGAGCAGAACTAGATATACCTGAGCTGAACTAGATATACCTGAGCTGAACTACCTGAGCAGAACTAGATATACCTGAGCAGAACTAGATATACCTGAGCTGAACTAGATATACCTGAGCAGAACAGGATATACCTGAGCTGAATTAGATATACCTGAGCTGAACTACCTGAGCAGAACTAGATATACCTGAGCAGAACTAGATATACCTGAGCTGAACTACCTGAGCTGAACTAGATATACCTGAGCTGAACTAGATATACCTGAGCAGAACTAGATATACCTGAGCTGAACTACCTGAGCAGAACTAGATATACCTGAGCAGAACTAGATATACCTGAGCTGAACCAGATATACCTGAGCTGAACCAGATATACCTGAGCTGAATTAGATATACCTGAGCTGAACTAGATATACCTGAGCAGAACTAGATATACCTGAGCTGAACTAGATATACCTGAGCAGAACTAGATATACCTGAGCTGAACCAGATATACCTGAGCTGAACTACCTGAGCAGAACTAGATATACCTGAGCAGAACTAGATATACCTGAGCAGAACTAGATATACCTGAGCTGAACTAGATATACCTGAGCTGAATTAGATATACCTGAGCAGAACTAGATATACCTGAGCTGAATTAGATATACCTGAGCAGAACTAGATATACCTGAGCTGAACTAGATATACCTGAGCAGAACAGGATATACCTGAGCAGAACTAGATATACCTGAGCTGAACTAGATATACCTGAGCAGAACTAGATATACCTGAGCTGAACTAGATATACCTGAGCAGAACTAGATATACCTGAGCTGAACTACCTGAGCAGAACTAGATATACCTGAGCAGAACTAGATATACCTGAGCTGAACTACCTGAGCAGAACTAGATATACCTGAGCAGAACTAGATATACCTGAGCTGAACTAGATATACCTGAGCAGAACTAGATATACCTGAGCTGAACTAGATATACCTGAGCAGAACTAGATATACCTGAGCTGAACTACCTGAGCAGAACTAGATATACCTGAGCAGAACTAGATATACCTGAGCTGAACTAGATATACCTGAGCAGAACTAGATATACCTGAGCTGAACTACCTGAGCAGAACTAGATGTACCTGAGCAGAACTAGATATACCAGAGCAGAACTAGATATCAACTAGATACCTGAGCTGAACTAGATATACCTGAGCTGAACTAGATATACCTGAGCTGAACTAGATATACCTGAGCAGAACTAGATATACCTGAGCTGAACTAGATATACCTGAGCTGAACTAGATATACCTGAGCTGAACTAGATATACCTGAGCTGAACTACCTGAGCAGAACTAGATATACCTGAGCTGAACTAGATATACCTGAGCTGAACTACCTGAGCAGAACTAGATATACCTGAGCAGAACTAGATATACCTGAGCTGAACTAGATATACCTGAGCTGAACTAGATATACCTGAGCTGAACTAGATATACCTGAGCAGAACAGGATATACCTGAGCAGAACAGGATATACCTGAGCTGAACTGGATATACCTGAGCAGAACTAGATATACCTGAGCAGAACTAGATATACCTGAGCTGAATTAGATATACCTGAGCAGAACTAGATATACCTGAGCTGAACTAGATATACCTGAGCAGAACTAGATATACCTGAGCAGAACTAGATATACCTGAGCTGAACTAGATATACCTGAGCTGAATTAGATATACCTGAGCAGAACTAGATATACCTGAGCTGAATTAGATATACCTGAGCAGAACTAGATATACCTGAGCTGAACTAGATATACCTGAGCAGAACAGGATATACCTGAGCAGAACTAGATATACCTGAGCTGAACTAGATATACCTGAGCTGAACTAGATATACCTGAGCTGAATTAGATATACCTGAGCAGAACTAGATATACCTGAGCTGAATTAGATATACCTGAGCAGAACTAGATATACCTGAGCTGAACTAGATATACCTGAGCAGAACAGGATATACCTGAGCAGAACTAGATATACCTGAGCTGAACTAGATATACCTGAGCAGAACTAGATATACCTGAGCTGAACTAGATATACCTGAGCAGAACTAGATATACCTGAGCTGAACTACCTGAGCAGAACTAGATATACCTGAGCAGAACTAGATATACCTGAGCTGAACTACCTGAGCAGAACTAGATATACCTGAGCAGAACTAGATATACCTGAGCTGAACTAGATATACCTGAGCTGAACTACCTGAGCAGAACTAGATATACCTGAGCAGAACTAGATATACCTGAGCTGAACTAGATATACCTGAGCTGAACTAGATATACCTGAGCAGAACTAGATATACCTGAGCAGAACTAGATATACCTGAGCTGAACTAGATATACCTGAGCTGAACTACCTGAGCAGAACTAGATATACCTGAGCTGAACTAGATATACCTGAGCTGAACTACCTGAGCAGAACTAGATATACCTGAGCAGAACTAGATATACCTGAGCTGAACTAGATATACCTGAGCTGAACTAGATATACCTGAGCTGAACTAGATATACCTGAGCAGAACAGGATATACCTGAGCTGAATTAGATATACCTGAGCTGAACTACCTGAGCAGAACTAGATATACCTGAGCTGAACTAGATATACCTGAGCAGAACTAGATATACCTGAGCTGAACTACCTGAGCAGAACTAGATATACCTGAGCAGAACTAGATATACCTGAGCTGAACCAGATATACCTGAGCTGAACCAGATATACCTGAGCTGAATTAGATATACCTGAGCTGAACTAGATATACCTGAGCAGAACTAGATATACCTGAGCTGAACTAGATATACCTGAGCAGAACTAGATATACCTGAGCTGAACCAGATATACCTGAGCTGAACTACCTGAGCAGAACTAGATATACCTGAGCAGAACTAGATATACCTGAGCTGAACTAGATATACCTGAGCAGAACTAGATATACCTGAGCAGAACTAGATATACCTGAGCTGAACTAGATATACCTGAGCAGAACTAGATATACCTGAGCAGAACTAGATATACCTGAGCTGAACTACCTGAGCAGAACTAGATATACCTGAGCAGAACTAGATATACCTGAGCTGAACCAGATATACCTGAGCTGAACTAGATATACCTGAGCTGAACTACCTGAGCAGAACTAGATATACCTGAGCTGAACTAGATATACCTGAGCTGAACTACCTGAGCAGAACTAGATATACCTGAGCAGAACTAGATATACCTGAGCTGAACTAGATATACCTGAGCTGAACTAGATATACCTGAGCTGAACTAGATATACCTGAGCAGAACAGGATATACCTGAGCTGAACTAGATATACCTGAGCTGAACTACCTGAGCAGAACTAGATATACCTGAGCTGAACTAGATATACCTGAGCAGAACTAGATATACCTGAGCTGAACTACCTGAGCAGAACTAGATATACCTGAGCAGAACTAGATATACCTGAGCTGAACCAGATATACCTGAGCTGAACCAGATATACCTGAGCTGAATTAGATATACCTGAGCTGAACTAGATATACCTGAGCAGAACTAGATATACCTGAGCTGAACTAGATATACCTGAGCAGAACTAGATATACCTGAGCTGAACCAGATATACCTGAGCTGAACTACCTGAGCAGAACTAGATATACCTGAGCAGAACTAGATATACCTGAGCTGAACTAGATATACCTGAGCAGAACTAGATATACCTGAGCAGAACTAGATATACCTGAGCTGAACTAGATATACCTGAGCAGAACTAGATATACCTGAGCAGAACTAGATATACCTGAGCTGAACTACCTGAGCAGAACTAGATATACCTGAGCAGAACTAGATATACCTGAGCTGAACCAGATATACCTGAGCTGAACCAGATATACCTGAGCTGAATTAGATATACCTGAGCTGAACTAGATATACCTGAGCAGAACTAGATATACCTGAGCTGAACTAGATATACCTGAGCAGAACTAGATATACCTGAGCTGAACCAGATATACCTGAGCTGAACTACCTGAGCAGAACTAGATATACCTGAGCAGAACTAGATATACCTGAGCTGAACTAGATATACCTGAGCAGAACTAGATATACCTGAGCTGAACTAGATATACCTGAGCTGAACTAGATATACCTGAGCAGAACTAGATATACCTGAGCAGAACTAGATATACCTGAGCTGAACTACCTGAGCAGAACTAGATATACCTGAGCAGAACTAGATATACCTGAGCTGAACTAGATATACCTGAGCAGAACTAGATATACCTGAGCTGAACCAGATATACCTGAGCTGAACCAGATATACCTGAGCTGAACTAGATATACCTGAGCTGAACTAGATATACCTGAGCAGAACTAGATATACCTGAGCTGAACTAGATATACCTGAGCAGAACTAGATATACCTGAGCTGAACCAGATATACCTGAGCTGAACTACCTGAGCAGAACTAGATATACCTGAGCTGAACTAGATATACCTGAGCTGAACTAGATATACCTGAGCTGAACTAGATATACCTGAGCAGAACTAGATATACCTGAGCTGAACCAGATATACCTGAGCTGAACTACCTGAGCAGAACTAGATATACCTGAGCAGAACTAGATATACCTGAGCTGAACTAGATATACCTGAGCTGAACTAGATATACCTGAGCTGAACTAGATATACCTGAGCAGAACAGGATATACCTGAGCTGAATTAGATATACCTGAGCTGAACTACCTGAGCAGAACTAGATATACCTGAGCTGAACTAGATATACCTGAGCTGAACTACCTGAGCTGAACTAGATATACCTGAGCTGAACTAGATATACCTGAGCAGAACTAGATATACCTGAGCTGAACTACCTGAGCAGAACTAGATATACCTGAGCAGAACTAGATATACCTGAGCTGAACCAGATATACCTGAGCTGAACCAGATATACCTGAGCTGAATTAGATATACCTGAGCTGAACTAGATATACCTGAGCAGAACTAGATATACCTGAGCTGAACTAGATATACCTGAGCAGAACTAGATATACCTGAGCTGAACCAGATATACCTGAGCTGAACTACCTGAGCAGAACTAGATATACCTGAGCAGAACTAGATATACCTGAGCAGAACTAGATATACCTGAGCTGAACTAGATATACCTGAGCTGAATAGATATACCTGAGCAGAACTAGATATACCTGAGCTGAATTAGATATACCTGAGCAGAACTAGATATACCTGAGCTGAACTAGATATACCTGAGCAGAACAGGATATACCTGAGCAGAACTAGATATACCTGAGCTGAACTAGATATACCTGAGCAGAACTAGATATACCTGAGCTGAACTAGATATACCTGAGCAGAACTAGATATACCTGAGCTGAACTACCTGAGCAGAACTAGATATACCTGAGCAGAACTAGATATACCTGAGCTGAACTACCTGAGCAGAACTAGATATACCTGAGCAGAACTAGATATACCTGAGCTGAACTAGATATACCTGAGCAGAACTAGATATACCTGAGCTGAACTAGATATACCTGAGCAGAACTAGATATACCTGAGCTGAACTACCTGAGCAGAACTAGATATACCTGAGCAGAACTAGATATACCTGAGCTGAACTAGATATACCTGAGCAGAACTAGATATACCTGAGCTGAACTACCTGAGCAGAACTAGATATACCTGAGCAGAACTAGATATACCTGAGCAGAACTAGATATACCTGAGCTGAACTAGATATACCTGAGCTGAACTAGATATACCTGAGCTGAACTAGATATACCTGAGCAGAACTAGATATACCTGAGCTGAACTAGATATACCTGAGCTGAACTAGATATACCTGAGCTGAACTAGATATACCTGAGCTGAACTACCTGAGCAGAACTAGATATACCTGAGCTGAACTAGATATACCTGAGCTGAACTACCTGAGCAGAACTAGATATACCTGAGCAGAACTAGATATACCTGAGCTGAACTAGATATACCTGAGCTGAACTAGATAAACCTGAGCTGAACTAGATATACCTGAGCAGAACAGGATATACCTGAGCAGAACAGGATATACCTGAGCTGAACTGGATATACCTGAGCAGAACTAGATATACCTGAGCAGAACTAGATATACCTGAGCTGAATTAGATATACCTGAGCAGAACTAGATATACCTGAGCTGAACTAGATATACCTGAGCAGAACAGGATATACCTGAGCAGAACTAGATATACCTGAGCAGAACTAGATATACCTGAGCTGAACTACCTGAGCAGAACTAGATATACCTGAGCAGAACTAGATATACCTGAGCTGAACTAGATATACCTGAGCAGAACTAGATATACCTGAGCTGAACTACCTGAGCAGAACTAGATATACCTGAGCAGAACTAGATATACCTGAGCTGAACTACCTGAGCAGAACTAGATATACCTGAGCAGAACTAGATATACCTGAGCTGAACTAGATATACCTGAGCTGAACTAGATATACCTGAGCAGAACTAGATATACCTGAGCAGAACTAGATATACCTGAGCTGAACTAGATATACCTGAGCTGAACTACCTGAGCAGAACTAGATATACCTGAGCTGAACTAGATATACCTGAGCTGAACTACCTGAGCAGAACTAGCTAGATATACCTGAGCTGAACTAGATATACCTGAGGCTGAACTAGATATACCTGAGCTGAACTAGATATACCTGAGCTGAACTAGATATACCTGAGCAGAACAGATATACCTGAGCTGAACTAGATAACCTGAGCTGAACTACCTGAGCAGAACTAGATATACCTGAGCTGAACTAGATATACCTGAGCTGAACTAGATACTGAGCTGAACTAGATATACCTGAGCAGAACTAGATATACCTGAGCTGAACCTAGATATACCTGAGCTGAACTACCTGAGCAGAACTAGATATACCTGAGCAGAACTAGATATACCTGAGCTGAACTAGATATAACTGAGCTGAACTAGATATACCTGAGCTGAACTAGATATACCTGAGCTGAACTAGATATACCTGAGCAGAACTAGATATACCTGAGCTGAACTAGATATACCTGAGCAGAACTAGATATACCTGAGCTGAACCAGATATACCTGAGCTGAACTACCTGAGCAGAACTAGATATACCTGAGCTGAACTAGATATACCTGAGCTGAACTAGATATACCTGAGCTGAACTAGATATACCTGAGCTGAACTAGATATACCTGAGCTGAACTAGATATACCTGAGCAGAACTAGATATACCTGAGCTGAACCTAGATATACCTGAGCTGAACTACCTGAGCAGAACTAGATATACCTGAGCTGAACTAGATATACCTGAGCTGAACTAGATATACCTGAGCTGAACTAGATATACCTGAGCTGAACTAGATATACCTGAGCTGAACTAGATATACCTGAGCTGAACTAGATATACCTGAGCTGAACTAGATATACCTGAGCTGAACTAGATATACCTGAGCTGAACCAGATATACCTGAGCTGACTACTATTACCTGAGCTGAACCTAGATATACCTGAGCTGAACTAGATATACCTGAGCTGAACTAGATATACCTGAGCAGAACTAGATATACCTGAGCTGAACTAGATATACCTGAGCTGAACTAGATATACCTGAGCAGAACTAGATATACCTGAGCTGAACTACCTGAGCAGAACTAGACTATACCTGAGCTAGAACCTGAACAGACTATACCTGAGCTGAACTAGATATACCTGAGCAGAACTAGATATACCTGAGCTGAACAGATATACCTGAGCTGAACCGTACCTGCAGCTGACTAGATATCACTGAGCAACTAGATATACCTGAGCAGAACTAGATATACCTGAGCTGAACTAGATATACCTGAGCAGAACTAGATATACCTGAGCTGAACCAGATATACCTGAGCTGAACTACCTGAGCAGAACTAGATATACCTGAGCAGAACTAGATATACCTGAGCTAGATACTAGATATACCTGAGCAGAACTAGATATACCTGAGCTGAACTATACCTGAGCTGAACTAGATATACCTGAGCTCGAAACTAGATATACCTGAGCTGAACTAGATATACCTGAGCTGAAACTAGATATACCTGAGCTGAACTAGATATACCTGAGCAGAACTAGATATACCTGAGCTGAACTAGATTATACCTGAGCTGAACAACCTCGACAAAACAGATATACCTGAGCTGAACTAGATATACTGAGCTGAACAGATATACCTGAGCAGAACTAGATATACTGAGCAGAACTAGATATACCTGAGCTGAACTAGATATACCTGAGCTGACTGACTACCTGAGCAGAACTAGATATACCTGAGCAGAACTAGATATACCTGAGCTGCACTAGATATCCTGAGCTGACTAGCATCTACCTGAGCAGAACTAGATATACCTGAGCTAACAGCTCTACAGCTCACACTCTAGCAGCACTCTCTCTACCTCTCTGCACCAACTCTGGCTCACCTCCTCAGCAGCACTCTCTACCTCTCACAACTCTCTAACCTGAGCTGAACTACCTGCTAACCTCCTCTCTCACCTCCTCACACTCTCTCACCTCCTCACACTCTCACCTCCTCACACTCTCTCACCTCCTCCTCCTCTCACCTCCTCACACTCTCTCACCTCCTCACACTCTCACCACCTCACACACTCTCCACCTCCTCACACACCTCCTCACACACTCCTCTCACCTCCTCACTCCTCCACCTCCCTCACACCTCCTCACCTCCTCACAACACCCACACACCTCACACTCCTCACCTCCACACTCTCTCACCTCCTCACACCACACCTCCTCACACACCTCACACACTCCACCTCACCACACTCTCTCACACCTCCTCACACCTCACACACACTCCTCACCTCCTCACACTCTCACCCTCCTCACACACTCTCTCACCTCCTCACACACTCTCCCCCTCACCTCCTCACTCACCTCTCACACTCCTCACCTCCTCACTCTCTCACCTCCCTCACACTCTCTCACCCCTCTCACACTCTCTCCACCTCCTCACACACTCTCTCACCTCCTCACACACTCTCTCACCTCCTCACACACTCTCACCTCCTCACACACTCTCTCACCTCCTCACCCACCTCTCTCACCTCACCTCCACACTCTCTCACCTCCTCACACTCTCTCACCTCTCACACTCCTCACCACACTCTCTCACCTCCTCACACACTCTCTCACCTCCTCACACACTCCTCACACCTCCTCACACTCTCTCACCTCCTCACACACCTCCACACACCTCTCACCTCCCTCTCACACTCCTCACCTCTCTCACCTCCTCACACTCACTCTCACCACCTCACTCTCTCACCTCCTCACACTCTCTCACCTCCTCACACACTCTCCACCTCCTCACACTCTCTCACCTCCTCACACTCTCTCCCTCACACCTCTCACCCCTCACACTCTCACCACCTCCTCCACACTCACCACACACACTCTCACCTCCTCACACACTCTCACCTCCTCACACACTCTCACCTCCTCTCACCTCCTCACACCTCTCTCACTCTCTCACCTCCTCACACACTCTCTCTCCACCTCACACTCTCTCACCTCCTCACACCTCACACCTCCTCACACCTCTCCACTCTCACCACCTCCTCACACTCCTCACACACCTCCTCACACACTCACTCACCACCTCCTCCACACCTCCTCACACCCCTCACACACTCTCTCACCTCCCTCACTCACCTCCACACACACCTCTCACCTCCTCACACTCTCTCACCTCCTCACACTCTCTCACCTCCTCACACTCCTCACCTCCTCACACTCTCACTCCTCACACACTCTCTCACCTCCTCACACACCTCCTCTCTCACCTCCTCACACACTCTCTCACCTCCACTCTCACCTCCTCACACTCTCTCACCTCCTCACTCTCTCACCTCCTCACACTCTCTCACCTCCTCACACACTCTCACCTCCTCACACTCTCTCTCACCTCCTCACACTCACTCACTCCTCACACACTCTCTCACCTCCTCACACACTCTCACCTCCTCACACACTCTCTCACCTCCTCACACACTCTCACCTCCTCACACACTCTCACCTCCTCACACACACTCTCACCTCCTCACACTCTCTCACCTCCTCACACACTCTCTCACCTCCTCTCACTCTCTCACCTCCTCACACTCTCTCACCTCCTCTCACTCTCTCACCTCCTCACACACTCTCACCTCCTCACACACTCTCTCACCTCCTCACACTCTCTCACCTCCCTCCACCTCCTCACACACTCTCTCACCTCCTCACACTCTCTCACCTCCTCCACTCTCACTCACTCTCACCTCCTCACACACTCTCTCACCTCCTCTCTCACCTCCTCACACACTCTCTCTCCTCCACACTCTCTCACTCCTCTTCACCTCCTCACACACTCTCTCACCTCCTCTCACTCTCTCACCTCCTCACACACTCTCACCTCCTCACACACTCTCTCACCTCCTCACACTCTCTCACCTCTCTCCTCACACTCTCTCACCTCCTCACACACTCTCTCACCTCCTCTCACTCTCTCACCTCCTCACACACTCTCACCTCCTCACACTCTCTCACCTCCTCACACTCTCTCACCTCCTCTCACTCTCTCACCTCCTCACACACTCTCTCACCTCCTCCACACTCTCACCTCCTCACACACTCTCTCACCTCCTCACACACTCTCACCTCCTCACACACTCTCACACCTCCTCACTCTCTCACCTCCTCACACTCTCTCACCTCTCCTCACACACTCTCACCTCCTCACACACTCTCTCACCTCCTCACACTCTCACCTCCTCACACTCTCTCACCTCCTCACACACTCTCTCACCTCCTCTCACTCTCTCACCTCTCACACACTCTCACCTCCTCACACACTCTCTCACCTCCTCACACTCTCTCACCTCCTCTCACTCTCTCACCTCCTCACACTCTCTCACCTCCTCACACACTCTCCTCACCTCCTCACACACTCTCACCTCCTCACACTCTCTCACCTCCTCACACTCTCTCACCTCCTCACACACTCTCTCACCTCCTCACACACTCTCACCTCCTCACACTCTCTCCTCCTCACACTCTTCACCTCCCTCACACACTCTCACCTCCTCACACACTCTCTCACCTCCTCACACTCTCTCACCTCCTCACACACTCTCTCACCTCCTCTCACTCTCTCACTCCACACACTCTCACCTCCTCACACACTCTCTCACCTCCTCACACTCTCTCACCTCCTCTCACTCTCTCACCTCCTCACACACTCTCACCTCCTCACACACTCTCACCTCCTCACACACTCTCTCACCTCCTCACACTCTCTCACCTCCTCACACACTCTCACCTCCTCACACACTCTCTCACCTCCTCACACACTTCACCTCCTCACACTCTCTCACCTCCTCACACACTGAGACCAGTGACGTCATGGCGCTGTCTCCCTGCACTTCCTGAATCATGAACCTCTCTCGGACACTTCCGGTGCTGAAAGCGTCCCGGGATGTTTTGGAGACACAGATGACTTTGGTTTGGACATTTTTAGGAAAGTGGAGGCTGACGGAGAGTCCAGACTCTGAGTCCCGGTAGATGAACAGGTTCCTGAAGTCCTGAGAGCTAAAGAAACCTTTAAAGATAACCCGGTTCTCATCCTGTAATACCAACTCCCGCCAACTGTCCGGGTCCAACCTGAAACTGTTCACCGTGAAACTCCGGATAACATCCAACCGTTCGTCGTTACCGTCCATCGTGTGATGTCACGACGTGTCCTGTCGGTGTATCTGCTTTAATTTAGATCCAGATAACCGTTTTAATCTGCTTTAATTTAGATCCAGATAACCGTTTTAATCTGCTTTAATTTAGATCCAGATAACCGTTTTAATCTGCTTTAATTTAGATCCAGATAACCGTTTTAATCTGCTTTAATTTAGATCCAGATAACCGTTTTAATCTCCGCGTTAGCAAAGTGGAAAATCCTGTATTCTTTAAATAATAACGGTCATGCTGCCTTCAAGTCTCTCCTGCGCATGTCGTAAAAATGATTACTCAGTACAAAATCCAACACAATCGATTTTTAGATCTGATTAAAATAATATTTAAAGCACTTTAAGACTTGATTACTTTCCCTCGTACTTTGGGATTTCATTTTAAGCGTTTTTGGTAATCGTATGTCCTTTTGGGGGATATGTGTTCACAGATTAATTGTTCACAGGTGTATCTAAAGACAGATACAAGCATTAATAACCCATTAAATCAAACAGAAACATAGCACTAGTTGAGCAACGTTTAAAGCTTTAAAGGGTAAAAATCCTCAAGAAATACGGTAATTAGTCCATTAGAAAAGTACAGACGGTTTCATTTATTTAACAGAAACCCGAAAATCCTTCCGAATTTGCAGACCCTGAATGCAGCAAAACAGGCAGTTCAAAATATAAAGAAATGAATAAACAGAAACTTTTTAATTTGCTTCTGCCTCAAATGTTACTTTACCTAAAAAATCCATATATTTGTATTCTATGTTTGCAGTATTGAAATATCTGGTTGAATAGCTAATAAACAAGTTTGACTGTCCTGATTAAAAGAGAGAAAGTGTGGAGAAGCAGTGTTGAAATGAAAGTCCGAGGCACTCTGATAACATATAAAAATCCTTTATTTGTCAGGGGTTGTCCACGCTTGTCGACTCTACTGAGTCTTCATCAGGACATAATTATTCATGGTGTCATGTGATGTCATGGTCACATGATACATTTCAAACATCTGATTAAGATGCAAATAAACACAGCGACTCATATATTATGACACAAAATATTTCAGAACTTGTTTAAGTACGGTAGGATGCCATGAAAGAAGAAGTTCAGTACACACACATACAACATTACAAAAAAGTGTCAGAAATGATGCATATATAATAAAAGAAAAACCAAGTGGAAGAATAACCATCACCAGGATCACTTCATTATGTGTTGAATCATAGAAGCAATGCTATAATGATGGTAAACCCAAGACTGCACGGAACTGGAGGTGGAAAACACAGTTCAAGAAGCAGTAAGGCCTAACACCATCAGGACAAGACACACACACTTCAGATCGGCATTAGTCTGGAAAGGAAGTCACAGACATTAATATAGATAGACAGAAGGTATATATATGACCTTAGCAAAACCAGTTAGAGAAATTGGAGAGAAAGGAAGTGGCCCTGAGGCGTTTGAGTTTATCACCTCCTCTTAGGTTTTAGGGAATGACTTCAATGGCCATGACTTTTAAAGCTTCTGAGTTCGTGTGGCCTGCTGTCTGGTAGTGCTGTGCCATTGGGTAGTTTGAGTTTTTAGTCCTTATGGTGTATTTATGTTCAGCCAGTCTGTCACTCAGTCATAAAAACATTCACATTCAAGTCTGTAAGTGACATGTTGTGTTGCAGTTAGCAAAGCTGCCTGAAGGGAGAAAATAACATGAGTTTAATCAAGATTAAAAAACATGAATGCATTCATTTCAGACCTTATTCACGATCAACTAATTAATGCTGACAGCACTATTTATTATGTGTCTCCTAAAAAGAGATGTGATTTAATTGTAGGTGACTTGAGTTAACCACTAGAGGTCACTGTA
>NC_089198.1:442194-449694 GCF_963930695.1 Labrus bergylta | reverse complement strand
CGGCGCTGGGCGGAGTTTCATACCGGACTAGACGCTCCTTTTGTCGGATTCGTTTCGACCTGACTCCCCGGGGTTTACGACTGAAAAAAACACACTCGGAAAGTCCCAAAATAATCCAAACGACCACCGCTGTGTGCAGTATTAACCCGGGTATCTGTCTGAATCTGAAGGTAAGTAGGTAAATGCGATTTTAAACAGATTTCTGGGGTTTTCTGGTCGTTTGTCCCCGAGTCACCAGAACATTCATGGCGGCTTCGCAGTGAAGGCTTCTGGGGCAGCAGCAAGACATCCAGCCCGCTCAGCCCCGAAATCATCAAACACAGCTGTTAATACGTGAAATCATCCACACAGGCGGATTCCTCCGACATTTGACTCAATTCTTTAATATCCGAAAAGCCCCTTTTCGACGCTTTTTCCCATTTTAACAGTTTTTGTTAAATGATGCGATAATCTGCAGCACGTGTTAAATTGAGCCTCCGCTCGGTGTTTCAGAAACGTTTCTGTCTTTTTTCCTGTTTTATTCCCTCAATTTATCTGTTAAATTACACATTTTCGCAGCAAAGCGTCACGTTAGCTCGCTGCGTGTCAGCGGAAGCTACGTGGTGACTCCTGCCGGAGAACAGACGCCATTACCGGGGCAGCTGGAGGCCGGCGGCCCGCTGCTCTGTGCGAAGCGCGGTAAACTCTCCGACAGTAACTTCCTGTTAAACATGATATTTAACAATAACATGATATTTAACAATAACATGATATTTAACAATAACATGATATTTAACATCCAGCTGAAAGCACTCATTCAAAGTGAAGAGTCGGAGTGTTATTCTGGGAGAGGCAGTTTAAATATCACCGTTCAGTTTGATTTATCCACAAAGACAGAATCATGGAAAGTTATCTGCTTGGATGTAAACATTAGCACAGTTTGGTTCTGCCCTCTGACAGACCTGGAACTCGGTCTCTGGTGGATCAGTGACTATCCACCGGACCGGGACTAAAGAGAGGTACCTCCTGGCCGGTGTAACGGAGTACACAGGGGCGATTCTAGAGTCTGTTGGGGCCCGATGTAAAAATCCAAAGGGGGCCCCTCCAAGCGTTCACCACCACCCTAACCCATTCACCACCACCCTAACCCATTCACCACCACCACCCTAACCCATTCACCACCACCACCCTAACCCATTCACCACCCTAACCCATTCACCACCACCACCCTAACCCATTCACCACCACTCTAACCCATTCACCACCACCACCCTAACCCATTCACCACCACCCTAACCCATTCACCACCACCACCCTAACCCATTACCACCACCACCCTAACCCATTACCACCACCACCCTAACCCATTTACCACCACTCTAACCCATTCACCACCACCCTAACCCATTCACCACCACCACCCTAACCCATTCACCACCACCACCCTAACCCATTCACCACCACCACCCTAACCCATTCACCACCACCCTAACCCATTACCACCACTCTAACCCATTCACCACCACCACCCTAACCCATTCACCACCACCACCCTAACCCATTCACCACCACCCTAACCCATTACCACCACTCTAACCCATTCACCACCACTCTAACCCATTCACCACCACCACCCTAACCCATTCACCACCACCCTAACCCATTCACCACCACCCTAACCCATTCACCACCACCCTAACCCATTCACCACCACTCTAACCCATTCACCACCACTCTAACCCATTCACCACCACTCTAACCCATTCACCACCACTCTAACCCATTCACCACCACCACCCTAACCCATTCACCACCACCCTAACCCATTCACCACCACTCTAACCCATTCACCACCACTCTAACCCATTCACCACCACTCTAACCCATTCACCACCACTCTAACCCATTCACCACCACCACCCTAACCCATTCACCACCACCCTAACCCATTCACCACCACTCTAACCCATTCACCACCACTCTAACCCATTCACCACCACCACCCTAACCCATTCACCACCACCCTAACCCATTCACCACCACCCTAACCCATTCACCACCACCCTAACCCATTTACCACCACTCTAACCCATTCACCACCACTCTAACCCATTCACCACCACCACCCTAACCCATTCACCACCACCCTAACCCATTCACCACCACCCTAACCCATTCACCACCACTCTAACCCATTCACCACCACCCTAACCCATTCACCACCACCACCCTAACCCATTCACCACCACCCTAACCCATTCACCACCACCACCCTAACCCATTCACCACCACCACCCTAACCCATTCACCACCACCCTAACCCATTCACCACCACCCTAACCCATTCACCACCACCACCCTAACCCATTCACCACCACCACCCTAACCCATTCACCACCACCACCCTAACCCATTCACCACCACTCTAACCCATTCACCACCACCCTAACCCATTCACCACCACCACCCTAACCCATTCACCACCACCCTAACCCATTCACCACCACCACCCTAACCCATTCACCACCACTCTAACCCATTCACCACCACCCTAACCCATTCACCACCACCCTAACCCATTCACCACCACTCTAACCCATTCACCACCACCCTAACCCATTCACCACCACCACCCTAACCCATTCACCACCACCACCCTAACCCATTCACCACCACCACCCTAACCCATTCACCACCACTCTAACCCATTCACCACCACCCTAACCCATTCACCACCACCACCCTAACCCATTCACCACCACCCTAACCCATTCACCACCACCACCCTAACCCATTCACCACCACTCTAACCCATTCACCACCACCCTAACCCATTCACCACCACCCTAACCCATTCACCACCACTCTAACCCATTCACCACCACCCTAACCCATTCACCACCACCACCCTAACCCATTCACCACCACTCTAACCCATTCACCACCACCCTAACCCATTCACCACCACTCTAACCCATTCACCACCACCCTAACCCATTCACCACCACTCTAACCCATTCACCACCACCACCCTAACCCATTCACCACCACCCTAACCCATTCACCACCACCCTAACCCATTCACCACCACCCTAACCCATTCACCACCACTCTAACCCATTCACCACCACCACCCTAACCCATTCACCACCACCACCCTAACCCATTCACCACCACCCTAACCCATTCACCACCACCACCCTAACCCATTCACCACCACCACCCTAACCCATTCACCACCACCACCCTAACCCATTCACCACCACCCTAACCCATTCACCACCACCACCCTAACCCATTCACCACCACTCTAACCCATTCACCACCACCCTAACCCATTCACCACCACCCTAACCCATTCACCACCACTCTAACCCATTCACCACCACCCTAACCCATTCACCACCACCACCCTAACCCATTCACCACCACTCTAACCCATTCACCACCACCCTAACCCATTCACCACCACTCTAACCCATTCACCACCACCCTAACCCATTCACCACCACTCTAACCCATTCACCACCACCACCCTAACCCATTCACCACCACCACTCTAACCCATTCACCACCACCACCCTAACCCATTCACCACCACCCTAACCCATTCACCACCACCCTAACCCATTCACCACCACCCTAACCCATTCACCACCACTCTAACCCATTCACCACCACCACCCTAACCCATTCACCACCACCACCCTAACCCATTCACCACCACCCTAACCCATTCACCACCACCACCCTAACCCATTCACCACCACCCTAACCCATTCACCACCACTCTAACCCATTCACCACCACCACCCTAACCCATTCACCACCACCACCCTAACCCATTCACCACCACCCTAACCCATTCACCACCACCACCCTAACCCATTCACCACCACCCTAACCCATTCACCACCACCACCCTAACCCATTCACCACCACCCTAACCCATTCCCATGACATCAGTCATAGTTTGAAAATGAAATGAAGGTCAAGCAGCATAAAGTAAAGCTCGTAGAAGTTCTCGTGTTCAGGGCCAGACGAGCAACATGCAGTCGTCCTTCATTCGTGGTTTAAAGAGTGGCCGTGTAAACCGTCGACTTTCAGCTGAATGTCTCTGGTTGTCATGGTTACAACAGATGGAAATTGTCCCAAAGAATGGCGTTTAGTTTAGCTTTGTATTGTTGTGTCATCAGGTGGTCTGGATAGTCTGGACCACCAGGTAACATGGGCCGACAGCTGTTCCAACATGTGTGTGTGTGTGTGTGTGTGTGTGTGTGTGTAGGGGGGCAGGGGGCGGAGTCTCCTCCGTCAGCTGCAGGATGAACGGCAGCAGCAGCGTCTCCACGGCTCAGAGCTCCAGAATCAAAAATGAAGCAGGTAAACTCACCTGATACGACCTTTACCAAAGACTACCCACAATCCCTTTCTGCAGTGTTTAAGGGACGCACCATTCAGCTGTTCATAGAAACAATGCATGCAGAAACATCCTGAGAGTTCCCCCACTCTGACCAGTACAGAGAGACCCTGGTCACACTGGTCATCTCATGTATGATTGAGTACTGTGACACATAAAGGTGTGTGTGTGTGTGTGTGTGTGTGTGTGTGTAGATGAGTGGAGTAAGGACGAGTGTCTCACTCTGTTGGAGAGGATTCGCAGTCTGGTGCCGGACGGAGACGCCATGAAGTACAAAACCACCGAGTCGCACTTTGACTGGGAGAAAGTTTGTTTTGGAAACTTCAACGCAGACATGTGTCGCAGGAAGTGGCAGAAAGTCTCCTCAGAGGTACACACACACACACACACACACACACACACACACACACACACACACACACACACACACACACACACCATGTATTGATGAGTTTTGTGTCTCAGGTGAGGAAGTACAGGACGATGACGGAGCTCATCGTAGACGCCACAGAGTTTGTTAAAAACCCGTACAAAGGCAAGAAGCTGAAGGTGAGGGGGGGGGGGTGTGTGTGTGTGTGTGTGTGTGTGTGTGTGTGTGTGTGTGTGTGTGTGTGTGTGTGTGTGTGTGTGTGTGTGTGTGTGTGTGTGTGTGTGTGTGTGTGTGTGTGTGTGTGTGTGTGTGTGTGTGTGTGTGTGTGTGTGTGTGTGTTCTGACTCTCTCTCTGGTGTTTGATCAGACTCATCCCGACTTCCCTAAAAAACCTCTGACGCCGTACTTTCGCTTCTTCATGGAGAAACGAGCCAAATACGCCAAAATCCACCCCGAGATGAGCAACCTGGACCTGACCAAGATCCTGTCCAAGAAGTACAAGGAGCTGCCTGAGAAGAAGAAGGTCTGGACCTGGACCCCCACAAGACCCTCACACACACACTCATACAGGAGGGGTGACATCATGTGACTCCTCTTTTCTTTTTCCTTCATGCAGCAAAAGTACATCACAGAGTTCCAGAGAGAGAAGGAGGAGTTTGAGAAGAACATGGCCCGCTTCAAGTGAGTCTACCTTCACCTGTTCACCTGTTAGCTTTAGCATGTAGCTAATGTTAGCTCACCTGCAGGGAGGATCATCCTGAGCTCATCGAGGAGAGGAAGAAGTCCGACCTGCCAGAGAAACCCAAAACCCCCCAACAGCTGTGGTACAACCACGAGAAGAAGGCCTACATGAAGCTGCACCCCGAGGTACACACACATATACACACACATATACACATATACACATACACACACATATACACATATACACATATACACACACACACACATATACACATATACACATATACACATACACACATATATACACATATACACACATATACACACACATATACACATATACACATATACACATATACACACATATACACACACATATACACATATACACATATACACACATATACACACACATATACACATATACACATACACACACATATACACATATACACACATATACACACATACACACATATACACATATACACACATATACACATATACACATATACACACATATACACATATACACACATATACACACACATATACACATATACACATATACACACATATACACATACATATACACATATACACATACACACACATATACACATATACACATACACACACATATACACATACACACACATATACACCTATACACATACACACACATATACACATACACACACATATACACATATACACATACACACACATATACATATATACACACATATACACACATATACACGTATACACACACATATACACGTATACACATACACACACATATACACATACACACACATATACACATACACACACATATACACATACACACGCATATACACATATACACATACACACACATATACACACACAAATACACACATATACACATACACACACATACACACGTATACACACACACACACATATACACATATACACACACATACAGACACACATACACATACATACACAGACATATACACACACATACATATACATACACACATTTACACACAAACATACACACACACACATACATATACACATACACATAAACATATCTAAACATCTGTGTGTCTGTGTGTATGTGTGTCTGCAGGTGAGTCAGAAGGAGCTGAAGGAGGCTCTGAGGAGACAGTGGTCTCAGCTTACGGACAAGAGGAGACTCAAGTGGATCAGCAAGGCCCTGGAGCTGCAGAAAGACTATGCGGTACCCAAACGTTGTCAACTTATTTAAGCAATTTAGACACAGAGATTTTCAGCATTGTCAGGTGTTTCCTCCCCTACACACCTGTCCTGTTAGACAAGGCTCAAACTAACCTATAGAGAGCTGCAGAGACCTGCAGAGACCTGCAGATAACGTGTGTGTGTGTGTGTGTGTGTGTGTGTGTGTGTGTGTGTGTGTGTGTGTGTGTGTGTGTGTGTGTGTGTGTGTGTGTGTGTGTGTGTGTGTGTGTGTGTGTGTGTGTGTGTGTGTGTGTGTGTGTGTGTGTGTGTGTGTGTGTGTGTGTGTGTGTGTGTGTGTGTGTGTAGGGCAGTATGAGAGCCTATCATGAGGCTCATCCCGACGTGAACTCGGAGGAACACGTTCGCTCCGTCCTCACTAAAGCTGAGCGACAGCTGAAGGACAAATTTGACGGACGGCCGACAAAACCTCCACCGTGAGTCCTCATCAATGCTATGCTAATGATGCTAATGTGCAGGATACTAATCAGCTGATAGGTCTAAGACAACACAAGCAAAACAAGACGATCACGACCACCATCCCTGATGACATCACTGATGACATCAGATGTTATTGGTCAGATACTTCAAAGATTTTAGAGGAAGGATGAACAAGATGCTGGCATGCTAATAAAGGCTAGCAGAGAGCAGTTTTTACATGGTGGTTAGACCTGGTAATGTAGCATCACATGATGCTATTGGGAGACGTCTAAACATCAACTTCCTGATACGAACAGTTCAACCTTTTTCAATTGTTAGCTCCTCAAAGGTCTGAAATGAAGTTAAAGCAGAATAGAGAGAT
>NC_089198.1:399694-434694 GCF_963930695.1 Labrus bergylta | reverse complement strand
TGTTTGTTTACTAATGTTTCAGTGTGTCCATGTTTGTTTGTTTACTAACGTCTCAGTGTGTCCATGTTTGTTTGTTTACTAACGTCTCAGTGTGTCCGTGTTTGTTGTTTACTAACGTCTCAGTGTGTCCGTGTTTGTTTGTTTACTAACATCGCAGTGTGTCCATGTTTGTTTGTTTACTAACGTCTCAGTGTGTCCGTGTTTGTTGTTTACTAACGTCTCAGTGTGTCCGTGTTTGTTTGTTTACTAACGTCTCAGTGTGTCCGTGTTTGTTGTTTACTAACGTCTCAGTGTGTCCGTGTTTGTTTGTTTACTAACATCGCAGTGTGTCCATGTTTGTTTGTTTACTAACGTCTCAGTGTGTCCGTGTTTGTTGTTTACTAACGTCTCAGTGTGTCCGTGTTTGTTTGTTTACTAACATCGCAGTGTGTCCATGTTTGTTTGTTTACTAACGTCTCAGTGTGTCCATGTTTGTTTGTTTACTAACGTCTCAGTGTGTCCGTGTTTGTTGTTTACTAACGTCTCAGTGTGTCCGTGTTTGTTGTTTACTAACGTCTCAGTGTGTCCGTGTTTGTTTGTTTACTAACGTCTCAGTGTGTCCATGTTTGTTTGTTTACTAACGTCTCAGTGTGTCCGTGTTTGTTGTTTACTAACGTCTCAGTGTGTCCGTGTTTGTTTGTTTACTAACATCGCAGTGTGTCCATGTTTGTTTGTTTACTAACGTCTCAGTGTGTCCGTGTTTGTTGTTTACTAACGTCTCAGTGTGTCCATGTTTGTTTGTTTACTAACGTCTCAGTGTGTCCGTGTTTGTTGTTTACTAACGTCTCAGTGTGTCCGTGTTTGTTGTTTACTAACGTCTCAGTGTGTCCGTGTTTGTTGTTTACTAACGTCTCAGTGTGTCCGTGTTTGTTTGTTTACTAACATCGCAGTGTGTCCATGTTTGTTTGTTTACTAACGTTTCAGTGTGTCCATGTTTGTTTGTTTACTAACGTTTCAGTGTGTCCATGTTTGTTTGTTTACTAACGTCTCAGTGTGTCCGTGTTTGTTTGTTTACTAACGTCTCAGTGTGTCCGTGTTTGTTTGTTTACTAACGTCTCAGTGTGTCCGTGTTTGTTTGTTTACTAACGTCTGTGTGTTTGTTTGTTTATCAGAAACGTCGCAGCACCGCTAAAGTCCGCACTAGTCCCGGAGCTAAAGTCCGAGTGACGGCAAAAGGGAAGGCGGCGAGCTCGAGAGCTGTCACGCAGACGGTCGGGGTGGCCAAGAGGGCGATGGCGTACCGTGCAAAGGTAACACTCTTTGTAGTTCTCTGATGTAAAGTCGATGTCGGGGGTTTCACGATGGTCAAGTCGTGTGTTTGTCCTCCAGCAGGACATGTCGGACTCAGACGAGGAGAAGAGCGACTCGTCAGACTCTGATGAAGACGATGAGACGTCAGGATCCACAGACAGTGAAGACGATGATGAAGATGATGAGGTGAAGGTTCACTTCCTTTTAAACATCCTTTAAGAATAAAGCATTTAAACTTCAATGTGTTTTTTGTGTCCTCAGAACGAGGACGACGAAGATCAGTCTTCCTCTGAAGAATCCAGCGACTCGGACTCTGACTAGCCCCGCCCCTTCACCTCATTGGAGAGGAAAGGCTGTGCAGGCCACGCCTCCTCATGTGCCAATCACCGTGGCAGACCAATAAGTGATGTCAGATGGAGCTCACACTTACCCCTCCCACCTTCCATCTAAAAGGGGTGGAGCCTGGCCGAGCGTTTTGTTACTCGTGTTTCTGTTTTTATCGAGTGTTTGTTGGTTTTTATCTGACTGACATTTCAGACGGGTGGAGACTTGTTTTATTTTTGTGGAGTGATGAAGGGGCGGGGTTGTACAGTTTGAAAGGCAGGGGGAGGGGCGGAGCCTATTGGTAGTGTTATTTACTGTTAAGGGAGGAGCCAGTGTTCAGCCTCCAATCAGCCGCCTGCCGGAGAAAATTATAAACAAATAAAAGCACTTTTTTTCTCATTTCTGTGGTCTGATTTCCTGCAGTGCTCAAACACACCATGACATCACACAGTCCCCCAACACCCTGGAGAAAGTAAACAAACGTTTAGAATTATTTCAGCTTTTATTTGATTTAATAGATTTTTAGAATATAAACAAACTTTTTTTTTCTTTCCACCTGATACACAAATAAATAATCTGACCTTTGACCCCACATTAATAACCCTCCTCCCCATCAGCCCCTGCTCTTGACTCAAAATCCCCCATGTCTCACTATCAGCTCGGTTTATAAAACAGTGACGCCAGAAGAAAAAAAAAAAACAGTTCCACACATGCATCGTTGTTACCATGGTTACCAAACTTTATAAAAAGAGACTCCAACCCGCCCCAAAAGAAGAATTAATGTTTGCTCATCCACACAGCGACCAATCAGCCTGCGTTGAGCAAAAACAATGTTCAAGGACTACAACTCACTCGTGATGCGTTCAACGAACATTTCCAGAGTGAGGACGTTTGAGTGCTTCAGAGTCTGATCACAGCTTGAATTCTCCTCCAGGATCAAACATGTGACTGAAACCCAGACTTCAGATGGTCGGGTCCTGATGGATTTTGTACTCTGTCAGTTAAAGTTCATCGTTATAGAAATTCAGATTTCAGCATCTGATTAAGAAGACAGCAGCCTGACACTCCACCTGACACTCCACCTGACACTCCACCTGACACTCCACCTGATCACTCCACCTGATCACTCCACCTGACACTCCACCTGACACTCCACCTGACACTCCACCTGACACTCCACCTGATCACTCCACCTGATCACTCCACCTGACACTCCACCTGACACTCCACCTGACACTCCACCTGACACTCCACCTGATCACTCCACCTGATCACTCCACCTGATCACTCCACCTGACACTCCACCTGATCACTCCACCTGATCACTCCACCTGATCACTCCACCTGACACTCCACCTGATAACTCCCCCTGTTTTAGACTTTGAGTCAGCTGTCAATCATCTCTCACTAACTTTTGCTTTAAATGAAGTCAAATCATTTAGTGATAATTGCAAGTGTAACCTGAACACACGTGTCTCTCTCTGCCCTCATGGACGACTGACAGGATGTTCAGCCCAATAAACAAGATTCAAACACACACACACACACACACACACACACAGCGTCATAGAGGGACGTCCAGAAGCTTCTTGTGCAGGTACTGCTTCACGTCCTCGATGCCGTTCAGTTTCTCCAGCTCGTGGTATGGCAGCTGAGAGGGGACAATAAGCAAGAAGACACAGGTCACCTTAAGACACAGAGACACACTGAGACACACTGTGACACACACTGTGACACACACTGTGACACACCGAGAGTAATGGGTAATGTAAAGGTGGGCGGAGTCAGGTGGGTCGTGGGCAGAGTCAGAGTAATGTAAAGGTGGGTGTGGTCACAGTAATATAAAGGTGGGCGTGGTCAGAGTTATATACACGTGTTGGCGCGGTGTGGGCGGGGTCTGACCTGCAGGATGATGTATCCCAGCAGCCTCAGGTGGCGGTCCCTCATGGCCCTGGAGCCCACCAGGACCTCGGAGTTGTGGCAGTAGTGCCACTTGTCGTTGACGGACATGATGACCCTGCAGAAACACACAGTGAGTCCTGGTTCTATTTGATCTGGATTACTGGTACCGAGCCTAACTCACCTCCTGATGGCCCTCTGTTCTGTGGGGGGGTCATCTGACTCGGTCCTCTCAGGGGGTTGGAGCTGTGGGGGTGAGGGGGGCTCTCTGTCAGCCCCAGGCCCCTCGGGGTATGTTGCTCCCTCGTAGAATCCAGGCAGCTCGCAGTCTATCCCCTTGCCCCCCTGGGTCCCTGCCCCCCCCTTGTCCTCGAGGATCTTCCCAATTGAAAACTGGAAGAGTGAGTCCGGTGCTGGTGCCCCTGCAGGTCCAGGAGCCCCTGGCTGTGCCAGGCTGTCGGAAGGGGGGCTGCTGAGTGTGGAGCTGTCCTGGCTCTCCAGAGAGTGCTCCTTGGGCAGACCCGAGTAGAACTCTGCAGGGGGGCCGTAGTAGGGGCCGTAATCCAGGGAGCCCCCATTACTACCTAACCGCTGGGGCCCAGGGGCTGCTGTGGCCCCTGTGGTGCTGCGGATGTGGTGGGGCAGGAAGGATCTGGACTCTATGTTCACGCCCATTGCCTCGCCCCCCTGACCTGGCTGCTCTGCCCCCTCCACCAGAGCAGCAAACGGAGAGAATTTCTGGAACTCTGAGGTCATTATGGCAACAGACCCATCTGCAGGCTTAGCTGCCACAGCAACGCAGGACGGCGGGACAACGGTCAGAGATAAACCTGCTCCAGTCCTGATGGGCAGAACCCGACCAGAACTGTCGATCCACAACACAAAATCTGCAGACAAGGTAACCAACAACTAGTCAACTAACAAGTCAACCAAACAACCAACCAGGCAACAAATCAACAAATCAGTCAACCAACCAACCAACCAAACAGTCAATCGAACAACCAGACAGACAACCAACCAACCAGGCAACAAATCAGTCAACCAAACAGTCAACCGAACAACCAGACAGACAACCAACCAATCAACCAACCAGGCAACAAATCAGTCAACCAAACAGTCAATCGAACAACCAGACAGACAATCAACCAACCAACCAACCAGTCAATCGAACAACCAGACAGACAACCAACCAACCAACCAACCAGGCAACAAATCAGTCAACCAAACAGTCAACCGAACAACCAGACAGACAACCAACCAATCAGCCAACCAACCAGTCAATCGAACAACCAGACAGACAACCAATCAATCAACCAACCAAACGGTCAATCGAACAACCAACCAACCAACCAGGCAACAAATCAGTCAACCAAACAGTCAATCGAACAACCAGACAGACAACCAACCAAACAGTCAATCGAACAACCAACCAACAAACCAATCAACCAACCAGGCAACAAATCAACAAATCAGTCAACCAAACAACCAGGCAATCAACCAACCAAACAGTCAATCAAACAACCAGACAGACAACCAACCAAACAGTCAATCAAACAACCAGACAGACAACCAACCAAACAGTCAATCAAACAACCAGACAGACAACCAACCAGTCAATAAATCAACAAATCAGTCAACAAACAATCAATCAACCAAACCAATTTTGTAGTATCAGTGAGTAGTATCAGTGTGTAGTACCTGTGTAGTACCCAGGGGGAAGTACTTCGTCCTGTTTGTAGTTGTGTTCTCCCACCAGCTGTCTCAGAGCCTCGGCCACCAGACCTTTATAACTGAAAGAGAAAAAGACATCAGAACCAGATCAAACCATCAGGACCAGCTCAAACCATCAGGACCAGCTCAAACCATTAGAATCAGATCAAACTATCAGGACCAGCTCAAACCATCAGGACCAGCTCAAACCATCAGGACCAGCTCAAACCATTAGAATCAGATCAAACTATCAGGACCAGCTCAAACTATCAGGACCAGCTCAAACCATCAGGACCAGCTCAAACCATCAGGACCAGCTCAAACCATCAGGACCAGCTCAAACCATTAGAATCAGATCAAACTATCAGGACCAGCTCAAACCATCAGGACCAGCTCAAACCATCAGGACCAGCTCAAACCATTAGAATCAGATCAAACTATCAGGACCAGCTCAAACCATCAGGACCAGCTCAAACCATCAGGACCAGCTCAAACCATCAGGACCAGCTCAAACCATTAGAATCAGATCAAACTATCAGGACCAGCTCAAACCATTAGAATCAGATCAAACTATCAGGACCAGCTCAAACCATTAGAATCAGATCAAACTATCAGGACCAGCTCAAACCATCAGGACCAGCTTAAACCATCAGGACCAGCTCAAACCATTAGAATCAGCTCAAACCATCAGGACCAGCTCAAACCATCAGGACCAGCTTAAACCATCAGGACCAGCTCAAACCATTAGAATCAGCTCAAACCATCAGGACCAGCTCAAACCATCAGGACCAGCTCAAACCATCAGGACCAGCTCAAACCATTAGAATCAGATCAAACCATCAGGACCAGCTCAAACCATCAGGACCAGCTCAAACCATCAGGACCAGCTCAAACCACCAGGACCAGCTTAAACCATCAGGACCAGCTCAAACCATTAGAATCAGATCAAATCATCAGGACCAGCTCAAACCATCAGGACCAGCTTAAACCATTAGAATCAGATCAAACCACCAGGACCAGCTCAAACCACCAGGACCAGCTCAAACCATCAGGACCAGCTTAAACCATTAGAATCAGATCAAACCACCAGGACCATCTCAAACCATCAGGACCAGCTCAAACCATTAGAATCAGCTCAAACCATCAGGACCAGCTTAAACCATTAGAATCAGATTAAACCACCAGGACCAGCTTAAACCATTAGAATCAGATCAAACCACCAGGACCAGCTCAAACCATTAGAATCAGATCAAACCACCAGGACCAGCTCAAACCATCAGGACCAGCTTAAACCATTAGAATCAGATCAAACCACCACGACCAGCTCAAACCATCAGGACCAGCTCAAACCATTAGAATCAGATCAAACCACCACGACCAGCTCAAACCATCAGGACCAGCTCAAACCATTAGAATCAGATCAAACCACCAGGACCAGCTCAAACCATCAGGACCAGCTCAAACCATTAGAATCAGATCAAACCACCAGGACCAGCTCAAACCATCAGGACCAGCTTAAACCATTAGAATCAGATCAAACCACCAGGACCAGCTCAAACCACCACGACCAGCTCAAACCATCAGGACCAGCTCAAACCATTAGAATCAGATCAAACCACCAGGACCAGCTCAAACCATCAGGACCAGCTCAAACCATTAGAATCAGATCAAACCACCAGGACCAGCTCAAACCATCAGGACCAGCTCAAACCATTAGAATCAGATCAAACCATCAGGACCAGCTCAAACCATCAGGACCAGCTCAAACCATCAGGACCAGCTTAAACCACCAGGACCAGCTCAAACCAGTCTGAACCTGTTCATATTTACCTGTACTTGCGGTTGACCTCGTCAGCAGTCAGGGCGTGGTCAAACATCAGCACCTTGTGTGAGTCCTGCAGTCGGGGTCCACTGTAGTCCCTGAACTCCAGCTCCACAGCAGCATCCAGCAGAGACAGGTATCGCCTCACGATCAGAGCGTACGGACTGTCTGTGAGGGGGCGGGGCCAAGACAAAACAACACACCTGGTACTGTTAGTGATGTATATCCAGTCACTGAACAACTTCTGACATGTGGGGCAACGTCTACAGCCAACTGGGAGTGTTGTCTTACTGGTTGGGTTGCCTCCATTGTTGCCTGCTTTTTTTTTGTGAGTTGCTGGTTGTTTTAACGTGTGAGTTGCTGGTTGTTTTAACATGTGAGTTGCTGGTTGTTTTAACGTGTGTTGCTGGTTGTTTTAACATGTGAGTTGCTGGTTGTTTTAACGTGAGTTGCTGGTTGTTTTAACATGTGTGTTGCTGGTTGTTTTAACGTGTGTGTTGCTGGTTGTTTTAACGTGTGAGTTGCTGGTTGTTTTAACATGTGAGTTGCTGGTTGTTTTAACATGCGTGTTGCTGGTTGTTTTAACGTGTGAGTTGCTGGTTGTTTTAACATGTGAGTTGCTGGTTGTTTTAACATGTGTGTTGCTGGTTGTTTTAACATGTGTTTTCCTGGTTGTTTTAACATGCGTGTTGCTGGTTATTTTAACGTGTGAGTTGCTGGTTGTTTTAACATGTGTGTTGCTGGTTGTTTTAACATGTGTGTTGCTGGTTGTTTTAACATGTGTGTTGCTGGTTGTTTTAACATGTGTTTTCCTGGTTGTTTTAATATGTGTGTTGCTGGTTGTTTTAACATGTGTGTTGCTGGTTGTTTTAATGTGTGTTGCTGGTTGTTTTAATATGTGTTGCTGGTTGTTTTAACGTGCGAGTTGCAGGTTGTTTTAACGTACGAGTTGCCGGTTGTTTTAACGTGCGTGTTGCCGGTTGTTTTAACGTGTGTGTTGCTGGTTGTTTTAATGTGTGTTGCTGGTTGTTTTAATGTGTGTTGCTGGTTGTTTTAATGTGTGTGTTGCTGGTTGTTTTAACATGTGAGTTGCTGGTTGTTTTAACATGTGAGTTACTGGTTGTTTTAACGTGTGAGTTGCTGGTTGCTAGCTATGTTGCTGGTTGTTTTAACATGTGAGTTGCTGGTTGCTAGCTGTGTTGCTGGTTGTTTTAACGTGTGTGTTGCTGGTTGCTAGTTGTTTTAATGTGTGTTGCTGGTTGTTTTAACATGTGTGTTGCTGGTTGTTTTAACATGTGTGTTGCTGGTTGTTTTAACATGTGAGTTGCTGGTTGTTTTAACATGTGTGTTGCTGGTTGTTTTAACATGTGAGTTGCTGGTTGCTAGTTGTTTTAATGTGTGTTGCTGGTTGTTTTAACATGTGTGTTGCTGGTTGTTTTAACATGTGTGTTGCTGGTTGTTTTAACATGTGAGTTGCTGGTTGTTTTAACATGTGAGTTGCTGGTTGTTTTAACATGTGAGTTGCTGGTTGTTTTAACATATGTGTTGCTGGTTGTTTTAACATGCGTGTTGCTGTTGCTGGTTGCTAGCTGTGTTGCTGGTTGTTTTAACGTGTGTGTTGCTGATTGCTAGCTGTGTTGCCGGTTGTTATAACATGTGTGTTGCCGGTTGTTTTAACATGTGTGTTGCCGGTTGTTTTAATGTGTGTTGCTGGTTGTTTTAACATGTGTGTTGCCGGTTGTTTTAATGTGTGTTGCTGGTTGTTTTAACATGTGTGTTGCCGGTTGTTTTAATGTGTGTTGCTGGTTGTTTTAATATGTGTTGCTGGTTGTTTTAACGTGCGAGTTGCCGGTTGTTTTAACGTACGAGTTGCCGGTTGTTTTAACGTGCGTGTTGCCGGTTGTTTTAACGTGTGTGTTGCCGGTTGTTTTAATGTGTGTTGCTGGTTGTTTTAATGTGTGTTGCTGGTTGTTTTAATGTGTGTTGCTGGTTGTTTTAATGTGTGTGTTGCTGGTTGTTTTAACGTGTGAGTTGCTGGTTGTTTTAACATGCGTGTTTGCTGGTTGTTTTAACATGCGAGTTGCTGGTTGCTAGCTGAGTGTTGCTGGTTGTTTTAACATGCGTGTTTGCTGGTTGTTTTAACGTGTGTGTTGCTGGTTGTTTTAACATGAGAGTTGCTGGTTGTTTTAACATGTGTTGCTGGTTGTTTTAACGTGTGAGTTGCTGGTTGTTTTAACGTGTGTGTTGCTGGTTGTTTTAACGTGTGTTGCTGGTTGTTTTAACGTGTGTGTTGCTGGTTGTTTTAACATGTGTTGCTGGTTGTTTTAACGTGTGAGTTGCTGGTTGTTTTAACGTGTGTGTTGCTGGTTGTTTTAACATGTGTTGCTGGTTGTTTTAACGTGTGAGTTGCTGGTTGTTTTAACGTGTGTGTTGCTGGTTGTTTTAACGTGTGTGTTGCTGGTTGTTTTAACATGTGTTGCTGGTTGTTTTAACGTGTGAGTTGCTGGTTGTTTTAACGTGTGTGTTGCTGGTTGTTTTAACGTGTGTTGCTGGTTGTTTTAACATGTGTTGCTGGTTGTTTTAAAGTGTGTTGCTGGTTGTTTAAACATGTGTTGCTGGTTGTTTTAATGTGTGTTGCTGGTTGTTTTAATATGTGTTGCTGGTTGTTTAAACATGTGTTGCTGGTTGTTTTAACATGTGTTGCTGGTTGTTTTAACATGCGTGTTGCTGGTTGTTTTAACATGCGTGTTGCTGGTTGTTTTAACATGCGTGTTGCTGGCTGTTTTAATGCGTGTTGCTGGTTGTTTTAACATGCGTGTTGCTGGTTGTTTTAACATGTGTGTTGCTGGTTGTTTTAACATGCGTGTTGCTGGTTGTTTTAACATGCGTGTTGCTGGTTGTTTTAACATGCGTGTTGCTGGTTGTTTTAACATGCGTGTTGCTGGCTGTTTTAACATGCGTGTTGCTGGTTGTTTTAACATGCGTGTTGCTGGTTGTTTTAACATGCGTGTTGCTGGTTGTTTTAACATGCGTGTTGCTGGTTGTTTTAACATGCGTGTTGCTGGTTGTTTTAACATGCGTGTTGCTGGTTGTTTTAACATGCGTGTTGCTGGCTGTTTTAATGCGTGTTGCTGGTTGTTTTAACGTGTGAGTTGCCGGTTGTTTTAACGTGTGAGTTGCTGGTTGCTAGCTATGTTGCTGGTTGTTTTAACATGTGAGTTGCTGGTTGCTAGCTGTGTTGCTGGTTGTTTTAACGTGTGTGTTGCTGGTTGCTGGTTGTTTTAATGTGTGTTGCTGGTTGTTTTAACATATGTGTTGCTGGTTGTTTTAACATATGTGTTGCTGGTTGTTTTAACATGTGTGTTGCTGGTTGCTAGTTGTTTTAATGTGTGTTGCTGGTTGTTTTAACATGTATGTTGCTGGTTGTTTTAACATGTGTGTTGCTGGTTGTTTTAACATGTGTGTTGCTGGTTGTTTTAACATATGTGTTGCTGGTTGTTTTAACATGCGAGTTGCTGGTTGTTTTAACATGTGTGTTGCTAGTTGTTTTAACATGTGTGTTGCTGGTTGTTTTAACATGCGAGTTGCTGGTTGCTAGCTGTGTTGCTGGTTGTTTTAATGTGAGTTGCTGGTTGTTTTAATGTGAGTTGCTGGTTGTTTTAATGTGTGTTGCTGGTTGTTTTAACGTGAGTTGCTGGTTGTTTTAACATGTGTGTTGCTGGTTGCTAGCTGTGTTGCTGGTTGTTTTAATGTGTGTTGCTGGTTGTTTTAATGTGAGTTGCTGGTTGTTTTAATGTGTGTTGCTGGTTGTTTTAACGTGTGTTGCTGGTTGTTTTAACGTGAGTTGCTGGTTGTTTTAACGTGAGTTGCTGGTTGTTTTAATGCGTGTTGCTGGTTGTTTTAACGTGAGTTGCTGGTTGTTTTAACGTGTGTTGCTGGTTGTTTTAATGTGAGTTGCTGGTTGTTTTAATGTGTGTTGCTGGTTGTTTTAACATGTGTTGCTGGTTGTTTTAATGTGAGTTGCTGGTTGTTTTAATGTGTGTTGCTGGTTGTTTTAATGTGTGTTGCTGGTTGTTTTAACGTGTGTTGCTGGTTGTTTTAACATGCGAGTTGCTGGTTGCTAGCTGTGTTGCTGGTTGTTTTAATGTGAGTTGCTGGTTGTTTTAATGTGAGTTGCTGGTTGTTTTAATGTGTGTTGCTGGTTGTTTTAATGTGTGTTGCTGGTTGTTTTAACATGTGTTGCTGGTTGTTTTAATGTGAGTTGCTGGTTGTTTTAATGTGTGTTGCTGGTTGTTTTAATGTGTGTTGCTGGTTGTTTTAACGTGAGTTGCTGGTTGTTTTAACGTGTGTTGCTGGTTGTTTTAATGTGAGTTGCTGGTTGTTTTAATGTGTGTTGCTGGTTGTTTTAACATGTGTTGCTGGTTGTTTTAATGTGAGTTGCTGGTTGTTTTAATGTGTGTTGCTGGTTGTTTTAACGTGAGTTGCTGGTTGTTTTAATGTGTGTTGCTGGTTGTTTTAATGTGTGTTGCTGGTTGTTTTAATGTGAGTTGCTGGTTGTTTTAATGTGTGTTGCTGGTTGTTTTAACGTGAGTTGCTGGTTGTTTTAATGCGTGTTGCTGGTTGTTTTAACGTGAGTTGCTGGTTGTTTTAACGTGTGTTGCTGGTTGTTTTAATGTGAGTTGCTGGTTGTTTTAATGTGTGTTGCTGGTTGTTTTAACATGTGTTGCTGGTTGTTTTAATGTGAGTTGCTGGTTGTTTTAATGTGTGTTGCTGGTTGTTTTAATGTGTGTTGCTGGTTGTTTTAACGTGTGTTGCTGGTTGTTTTAACATGCGAGTTGCTGGTTGCTAGCTGTGTTGCTGGTTGTTTTAATGTGAGTTGCTGGTTGTTTTAATGTGAGTTGCTGGTTGTTTTAATGTGTGTTGCTGGTTGTTTTAATGTGTGTTGCTGGTTGTTTTAACATGCGAGTTGCTGGTTGCTAGCTGTGTTGCTGGTTGTTTTAATGTGAGTTGCTGGTTGTTTTAATGTGAGTTGCTGGTTGTTTTAATGTGTGTTGCTGGTTGTTTTAATGTGAGTTGCTGGTTGTTTTAATGTGTGTTGCTGGTTGTTTTAATGTGTGTTGCTGGTTGTTTTAACGTGTGTTGCTGGTTGTTTTAACGTGAGTTGCTGGTTGTTTTAACATGTGTGTTGCTGGTTGCTAGCTGTGTTGCTGGTTGTTTTAATGTGTGTTGCTGGTTGTTTTAATGTGTGTTGCTGGTTGTTTTAACGTGAGTTGCTGGTTGTTTTAATGTGTGTTGCTGGTTGTTTTAATGTGAGTTGCTGGTTGTTTTAATGTGTGTTGCTGGTTGTTTTAACGTGTGTTGCTGGTTGTTTTAACGTGAGTTGCTGGTTGTTTTAACGTGTGTTGCTGGTTGTTTTAACGTGAGTTGCTGGTTGTTTTAATGTGTGTTGCTGGTTGTTTTAACGTGAGTTGCTGGTTGTTTTAACGTGAGTTGCTGGTTGTTTTAATGTGTGTTGCTGGTTGTTTTAACGTGTGTTGCTGGTTGTTTTAACGTGAGTTGCTGGTTGTTTTAACGTGAGTTGCTGGTTGTTTTAACGTGAGTTGCTGGTTGTTTTAACGTGAGTTGCTGGTTGTTTTAACGTGAGTTGCTGGTTGTTTTAACGTGAGTTGCTGGTTGTTTTAACGTGAGTTGCTGGTTGTTTTAACGTGAGTTGCTGGTTGTTTTAATGTGTTTTGCTGGTTGTTTTAACGTGAGTTGCTGGTTGTTTTAACATGTGTGTTGCTGGTTGCTAGCTGTGTTGCTGGTTGTTTTAATGTGTGTCGCTGGTTGTTTTAACTTGTGTTGCTGGTTGTTTTAACGTGAGTTGCTGGTTGTTTTAACGTGAGTTGCTGGTTGTTTTAACATGTGTGTTGCTGGTTGCTAGCTGTGTTGCTGGTTGTTTTAATGTGAGTTGCTGGTTGTTTTAATGTGAGTTGCTGGTTGTTTTAACATGTGTGTTGCTGGTTGCTAGCTGTGTTGCTGGTTGTTTTAAAGTGTGTTGCTGGTTGTTTTAAAGTGTGTTGCTGGTTGCTTGCTGTCTGTGTGTCGTACTGACTGGTGACGTTGCTGATGAAGGCGGAGGAGAAGACGCGGTGCATCACAGGGCCTGGGAAGTGTCCGAGCTGGAACAGCGACATGAGGATGTTGACAGTGGCGAGCGGCGAGCTGAGCGCCTTCAGTTCAACAACTTCTTCGAGACGAGAGAAGAACTGCTGCTCGCTGGACGGACGGTAACTCATCCTGCTGAACGGGAACACCAGCTTCTGGATCACCTGAGGACACAGAAACACCTGTAGAGGGCGGTACAGAGGGGCTGAAGGTCACATGACCTCGGTTACCCAGCTCACTTTGCTGTCCAGGTACTCGGCCTTCTTCACCAGGAAGTCTGCGATGGTGTCCAGCAGTCGAGTCTCTCTTAGGCGATGGCGAGCAATGTACTTAGCGATCAAAGCCATCGTGTATGGAGTGATGCTGTCCACCTTCTTTGGCAACTCATCTGTTAGGGAGCAACGACAGGTCACTGACTGAGCCGGGAACATGACCGACCGACTGAGTCTGGGTCACGTGACCGACTGAGCCCGGGTCACGTGACCGACTGAGCCCGGGAACGTCACCGAGTGGACTGAGTCCAGGTCACGTGACCGACTGAGCCCGGGAACGTCACCGAGTGGACTGAGTCCAGGTCACGTGACCCGGACTCAGTCGGTCACGTGAGTCCAGGTCACGTGACCCGGATTCACGTGACCGACTGAGTCCAGGTCACGTGACCCGGACTCAGTCGGTCACGTGAGACCGACTGAGTCCGGGTCACGTGACCGACTGAGTCCAGGTCACGTGACCCGGACTCAGTCGGTCACGTGAGACCGACTGAGTCCGGGTCACGTGACCGACTGAGTCCGGGTCACGTGACCTGGTGTCACAGAGCTCACCTGCCAGGCTGCTGATGAACCTCTCCTGTCTGTTCTGGTAGAACAGGTGAGAACTAAAGATCAACTCTAGACTCTTGTTGCTAGCCTCCCGAGCGCACGCCGCCAACATCTCATCCAGCAGCACCATCTCCTGGTCACGAACGCCGCTCACGCTCGCCAGAGTGTGTTTGACCAGACGCAGGATCTTCCTGAAAGACACGGGACAGAAACATGCGTCAGAGTGCTTCAACCCCCCCTCCTCATCAAGTGTTCCTCAAACTCATAGAACTGCAGTTACATCCAGTAACCTGAGACAGCGCTCGCCAGTGTTACATTACTTCTTATGTTACTTTACTCCTTATGTTACTTTATTTATTACTTTGTCAACAGTAACATGTTACATTACTCCTTATGTTACTTTATTTATCACTCCCTGTCAACAGTAACATGTTACATTACTCCTTATGTTACTTTATTTATCACTCCCTGTCAACAGTAACATGTTACATTAATCCTTATGTTACTTTATTTATTACTCTGTCAACAGTAACATGTTACATTACTCCTGATGTTACTTTATTTATTACTCTGTCAACAGTAACATGTTACATTAATCCTGATGTTACTTTATTTATCACTCTGTCAACAGTAACATGTTACATTACTCCTGATGTTACTTTATTTATTACTCTGTCAACAGTAACATGTTACATTACTCCTGATGTTACTTTATTTATTACTTTGTCAACAGTAACATGTTACATTACTCCTTATGTTACTTTATTTATCACTCCCTGTCAACAGTAACACATTACATTACTCCTGATGTTACTTTATTTATTACTCTGTCAACAGTAACATGTTACATTACTCCTGATGTTACTTTATTTATCACTCCCTGTCAACAGTAACATGTTACATTACTCCTGATGTTACTTTATTTATCACTCCCTGTCAACAGTAACATGTTACATTACTCCTGATGTTACTTTATTTATTACTTTGTCAACAGTAACATGTTACATTACTCCTTATGTTACTTTATTTATCACTCTCTGTCAACAGTAACATGTTACATTACTTCTTATGTTACTTTATTTATCACTCTGTCAACAGTAACATGTTACATTACTCCTGATGTTACTTTATTTATCACTCTGTCAACAGTAACATGTTACATTACTCCTTATGTTACTTTATTTATCACTCTCTGTCAACAGTAACATGTTACATTACTCCTTATGTTACTTTATTTATCACTCCCTGTCAACAGTAACATGTTACATTACTCCTGATGTTACTTTATTTATTACTTTGTCAACAGTAACATGTTACATTACTCCTTATGTTACTTTATTTATCACTCTCTGTCAACAGTAACATGTTACATTACTTCTTATGTTACTTTATTTATCACTCTGTCAACAGTAACATGTTACATTACTCCTGATGTTACTTTATTTATCACTCTGTCAACAGTAACATGTTACATTACTCCTTATGTTACTTTATTTATCACTCTCTGTCAACAGTAACATGTTACATTACTCCTTATGTTACTTTATTTATCACTCTCTGTCAACAGTAACATGTTACATTACTCCTTATGTTACTTTATTTATCACTCTCTGTCAACAGTAACATGTTACATTACTTCTTATGTTACTTTATTTATCACTCTGTCAACAGTAACATGTTACATTACTCCTGATGTTACTTTATTTATCACTCTGTCAACAGTAACATGTTACATTACTCCTTATGTTACTTTATTTATCACTCTCTGTCAACAGTAACATGTTACATTACTCCTTATGTTACTTTATTTATCACTCTCTGTCAACAGTAACATGTTACATTACTCCTGATGTTACTTTATTTATCACTCTATCAACAGTAACATGTTACATTACTCCTGATGTTACTTTATTTATCACTCTCTGTCAACAGTAACATGTTACATTACTCCTTATGTTACTTTATTTATCACTCTCTGTCAACAGTAACATGTTACATTACTCCTGATGTTACTTTATTTATCACTCTGTCAACATTAACATGTTACATTACTCCTGATGTTACTTTATTTATCACTCTGTCAACAGTAACATGTTACATTACTCCTGATGTTACTTTATTTATCACTCTCTGTCAACAGTAACATGTTACATTACTTCTTATGTTACTTTATTTATCACTCTCTGTCAACAGTAACATGTTACATTACTCCTGATGTTACTTTATTTATTACTCTGTCAACAGTAACATGTTACATTACTCCTGATGTTACTTTATTTATCACTCTCTGTCAACAGTAACATGTTACATTACTCCTGATGTTACTTTATTTATCACTCTCTGTCAACAGTAACATGTTACATTACTCCTGATGTTACTTTATTTATCACTCTCTGTCAACAGTAACATGTTACATTAATCCTGATGTTACTTTATTTATCACTCTCTGTCAACAGTAACATGTTACATTACTCCTGATGTTACTTTATTTATCACTCTCTGTCAACAGTAACATGTTACATTACTCCTTATGTTACTTTTCGTTTCATTAGTTCTTTTTCGCTTGTAGCTGTCCACTGTTAAAATCCAGTCTTGGTTGTTTTGTAGAGCTACAGCTATCGTCTGCGGCCGCCATTGGTGGGGTTTATTTACATGAGCTTCACGTTGTTGTTGTTGTGTTGTTGTTGTTCTTGTGTTGTTAGTGAAGCCCCACAGGAAAACTTTAAACCTGGTAACCATGATGCTCGCTGCCTTCCTGCTTGGCTGACGTGATGAAATCAATCTGGGGATTGTTGTATTTTAAATAAAATGTAATAACAACAACAATAAGGTTTGTGTGAGTAACTGGAATATTACTGCCCAACACAGCAATCGCTAACCGTCTCTCTGACAGCAGGCTGTAATGTGGCAAGCTGTGATGTCACAGCTGGAGAACTCATTGTTGATCTCTCACCTGTTGGCGAGCAGCTGGTCAGGGTTTGGAGGCGTGCTGGTATTGTTAGCGCCCCCTGCAGCGGGGCTAGAGTCCTGCGGCTGCAGCGAGCGCCACTTAAGTCTGTAGTAGGACAGGAGCAGGAAGAGCGTCTGTGGGTGGCGCTCTCTCTCCAGGTTCTTCTCCAGGCCGGCGAGGCACGCCTCGGTGAGCGGGTGCGTGCTGCCCGGGTGAAGCTTCATACTGGAGCTGAACACCATGGACACGTCCTTCTGGTTAAACTGGTTCAGTCTGGACTGAGACTCCGCCTCCAACACCTGGACCACCTGAGAGTCGCTGGGGAGACCTGTGGAGAGGGACATGATGACATCACACCTGACAGCTGAAAGATGACATCACACCTGACAGCTGAAAGATGACATCACACCTGCCAGCTGAAAGATGACATCACACCTGACAGCTGAAAGATGACATCACACCTGCCAGCTGAAAGTTGACCTGATGACATCACACCTGCCAGCTGAAAGATGACCTGATGACATCACACCTGACAGCTGAAAGATGACATCACACCTGACAGCTGAAAGATGACCTGATGACATCACATCTGACATGATGACATCACACCTGACAGCTGAAAGATGACATCACACCTGTCAGCTGAAAGATGACCTGATGACATCACACCTGCCAGCTGAAAGATGACCTGATGACATCACACCTGACAGCTGAAAGATGACCTGATGACATCACACCTGACAGCTGAAAGATGACCTGATGACATCACATCTGACATGATGACATCACACCTGACAGCTGAAAGATGACCTGATGACATCACACCTGACAGCTGAAAGATGACCTGATGACATCACATCTGACATGATGACATCACACCTGACAGCTGAAAGATGACCTGATGACATCACACCTGACAGCTGAAAGATGACATCACACCTGACATGATGACATCACACCTGACATGATGACATCACACCTGACAGCTGAAAGATGACATCACACCTGACAGCTAATAGATGACATGACGACATCACACCTGACAGCTAATAGATGACATGATGACATCACACCTGACATGATGACATCACACCTGACAGCTGAAAGATGACCTGATGACATCACACCTGACAGCTGAAAGATGACCTGATGACATCACACCTGACAGCTGAAAGATGACCTGATGACATCACACCTGACAGCTAATAGATGACATGATGACATCACACCTGACATGATGACATCACACCTGACAGCTGAAAGATGACCTAATGACATCACACCTGACAGCTGAAAGATGACCTGATGACATCACACCTGACAGCTGAAAGATGACATCACACCTGACAGCTGAAAGATGACCTGATGACATCACACCTGACAGCTGAAAGATGACCTGATGACATCACACCTGACAGCTGAAAGATGACATCACACCTGACAGCTGAAAGATGACCTGATGACATCACACCTGACAGCTGAAAGATGACATCACACCTGACAGCTGAAAGATGACATCACACCTGACAGCTGAAAGATGACCTGATGACATCACACCTGACAGCTGAAAGATGACATCACACCTGACAGCTGAAAGATGACATCACACCTGACAGCTGAAAGATGACCTGATGACATCACACCTGACAGCTGAAAGATGACATCACACCTGACAGCTGAAAGATGACCTGATGACATCACACCTGACAGCTGAAAGATGACCTGATGACATCACACCTGACAGCTGAAAGATGACCTGATGACATCACACCTGACAGCTGAAAGATGACATCACACCTGACAGCTGAAAGATGACCTGATGACATCACACCTGACAGCTGAAAGATGACCTGATGACATCACACCTGACAGCTGAAAGATGACATCACACCTGACAGCTGAAAGATGACCTGATGACATCACACCTGACAGCTGAAAGATGACATCACACCTGACAGCTGAAAGATGACATCACACCTGACAGCTGAAAGATGACATCACACCTGACAGCTGAAAGATGACATCACACCTGACAGCTGAAAGATGACATCACACCTGACAGCTGAAAGATGACCTGATGACATCACACCTGACAGCTGAAAGATGACATCACACCTGACAGCTGAAAGATGACCTGATGACATCACACCTGACAGCTGAAAGATGACATCACACCTGACAGCTGAAAGATGACCTGATGACATCACACCTGACATGATGACATCACACCTGGAGACAGGACTCACCGAGTGCAGCTACGGCGTACAGACAGTTGACGATGCTGAAGTTGTCAAACTTGGCGCAGTCGTTGACGATGGCGTTGCAGAGTGTCTGAAAGTCCTGATGCTCCAGGATCTGACGTCTGGCTGCGCCCTCCACCACTCCTCCCAACGCCTCGCTATCGTCCCCGCCACCCCGCAAAAGTGGCGGTGCCTGCAGCAGCTGTCCGATCTTCTGCAGGGCGACGGGGTAGTGGTTGTGGGAGATCTTGGCGGGGTTCTGGGTGACCCAGCGCAGCACCTCGTCGGGCCGCCGCGAGCGCTCGATCAGACGCTTCATGGTGAAGAACGTGTCGTAACTCATCTTTTCGTGGATGAAGTTCCACGTTTTCTTCTTGCTGCTGCTGGCCGGCCCGCCTCCAGGAGGCGCCGCCCCTCCATACGTGTGGAAGTGGGCGTGGTGCTGGTAGTGGGCGGTCAGAGGGGGTGGGGCTAGATGAGCTGGGTGCGGCTGGGGGTGAGGATGGGGGTGGTAGTGGTGGTGGAAGTGCGCTCCTCGGTGGGCGTCAGGGCGCCCCTGATACAGCGGGTAGGCCGGGGAAGGGGACGCCGCGTGAGAGTGGTGGGAAAGGTGAGGCGGATGGGGGGCCTCGAGCACGGCTAGCCCCGCCCTCCGACCCTGTTTGACCCCACTTCCTCCTCCCCCTCCGCCTGTGGTGTTGTAGAGGCGGGGGGTGTACATGGCAGCAGACTTAAGGGTCGGGCAGGGCGGGCAAGGAGGGAGGCGGCGAGCTTGGCTCAGGAGGCGCCACCCAGTGGACAAAAGGAGCATAGTCCAACAGCCCAGCCGCCGGGAGGCAACAACTCAGAACTCCTGCAGAACACACACACACACACACACACACACACACACACACACACACACACACACACACACACACACACACACACACACACACACACACACACACACACACACACACACACACACACACACACACACACACACACACACACACGGTTGATGACGTCATACATTATGTGACGGCTGTCAGTCTGTTAGCCTGTTAGCAGTTAGCAGGCTAACAGATAAACTCAATGTCACAGACCGTGATGCTAACACAGTTAGCATGTTAGCTTCATATCCGAACTGAGCCGACATAAACAAGCTAACCAAAGCTAAGCTGCTCTGTTAGCATGTTAGCATCATTCTGTCGGTTAACGTGGTTATTACCGGGGGTTAACTCGTGTTTAACCCGGTGTTTAACCCGGGTAAACCCGGGTTAAACACCGGGTGACAGTGTGTTACCTCATGTCTACCGGACACAGCTCCTCAGTGTTCAGCGGGGATCATTCCTCCACACAGCCCGCACACTCCATCCTGCAGCTCCCGGCATGCACCTGCTGTCCGACAGCGCCCCCTGTCTGCTGCTCTGCTGCTCTGCTGCTCTTCTTCTTCTTCTTCTTCTCTGGTTGTAGTTTCATCGCCACCTTGTGGACGGGAGGCTGCACCAGCTGTCCACAGCTCTGTCTCTCATGAACTTCATTTAATGACCGAAAACACCAAATGTTTATTCAAAGTTTGAACACATTTAAAATGTAAAGTTTTGGTTTGAACACATTTAAAATGTAAAGTTTTGATTTGAACACATTTAAAATGTAAAGTTTTGGTTTGAACACATTTAAAATGTAAAGTTTTGATTTGAACACATTTAAAATGTAAAGTTTTGGTTTGAACACATTTAAAATGTAAAGTTTTGGTTTGAACACATTTAAAATGTAAAGTTTTGATTTGAACACATTTAAAATGTAAAGTTTTGGTTTGAACACATTTAAAATGTAAAGCTTTGGTTTGAACACATTTAAAATGTAAAGCTTTGATTTGAACACATTTAAAATGTAAAGCTTTGGTTTGAACACATTTAAAATGTAAAGCTTTGGTTTGAACACATTTAAAATGTAAAGTTTTGGTTTGAACACATTTAAAATGTAAAGTTTTGGTTTGAACACATTTAAAATGTAAAGCTTTGATTTGAACACATTTAAAATGTAAAGTTTTGGTTTGAACACATTTAAAATGTAAAGTTTTGGTTTGAACACATTTAAAATGTAAAGTTTTGATTTGAACACATTTAAAATGTAAAGCTTTGATTTGAACACATTTAAAATGTAAAGCTTTGCGAGGTGTTCCTTGGACAAGTCTCCCTAAAAGACTCCAGACCAGTGACCTGGACTCCGGGCTTTCTGTGGTCATCAGAACCACCACCTGTAATGATTCATTTTCGACATGAGAATAAATAAAGTTGTTTTGTAGAATAGTTCCTTTCTACCTGTGGAGGGCAGTAACACGCGGAGCTGCGTCTATACTGCCGGAATAATAAGAAGACGACGACGAAGAAGAAGAAGAAGAAGAAGAAGAAGAAGAAGTAAAGATGGCGGAGCAGTGTGATTACAGAACAGTCGTGTTGAACTTGAGGAGTGTGTAGAGGCTGTGTGTGTGTGTGTGTGTGTGTGTGTGTGTCCGCTGACAGGATGGCTCACCGCTACCTGCGGCTGTCGGCGGGCTGCAGGAGCGTGTTCCGGCTGCTGCTGTCCTCCGGAGCTCCGGCCAGGCTGGTAGGTGGACACCATGCTAACATGCTAACATGCTAACTGTGGAACAGAGTCCTCTGATCCCCGGGCCTGCGGGGAGGACAGGTGAACGTACCTGTGTGACGTAGCTGCTCTGTCATTGGCTCATGCTGAATATGACTGTGATGATTAAAATAACACCTGTCTGTCACCTGTTTGTTACCATAGCAACAAAAAAAGATGTCCTATGTGATGCCCCCCCCCAAACACCTGTCTGTCACCTGTTTGTTACCATAGCAACAAAAAAAGATGTCCTATGTGATGCCCCCCCCAAACACCTGTCTGTCACCTGTTTGTTACCATAGCAACAAAAAAAGATGTCCTATGTGATGCCCCCCCCAAACACCTGTCTGTCACCTGTTTGTTACCATAGCAACAAAAAAAGATGTCCTATGTGATGTCCCCCCCCAAACACCTGTCTGTCACCTGTTTGTTACCATAGCAACAAAAAAAGATGTCCTATGTGATGCCCCCCCCAAACACCTGTCTGTCACCTGTTTGTTACCATAGCAACAAAAAAAGATGTCCTATGTGATGCCCCCCCCAAACACCTGTCTGTCACCTGTTTGTTACCATAGCAACAAAAAAAGATGTCCTATGTGATGTCTCCCCCAAACACCTGTCTGTCACCTGTTTGTTACCATAGCAACAAACAAAGATGTCCTATGTGATGTCTCCCCCAAACACCTGTCTGTCACCTGTTTGTTACCATAGCAACAAACAAAGATGTCCTATGTGATGCCCCCCCAAACACCTGTCTGTCACCTGTTTGTTACCATAGCAACAAAAAAAGATGTCCTATGTGATGCCCCCCCCAAACACCTGTCTGTCACCTGTTTGTTACCATAGCAACAAACAAAGATGTCCTATGTGATGTCTCCCCCAAACACCTGTCTGTCACCTGTTTGTTACCATAGCAACAAACAAAGATGTCCTATGTGATGTCTCCCCCAAACACCTGTCTGTCACCTGTTTGTTACCATAGCAACAAACAAAGATGTCCTATGTGATGTCCCCCCCAAACACCTGTCTGTCACCTGTTTGTTACCATAGCAACAAAAAAAGATGTCCTATGTGATGTCCCCCCCAAACACCTGTCTGTCACCTGTTTGTTACCATAGCAACAAACAAAGATGTCCTATGTGATGTCTCCCCCAAACACCTGTCTGTCACCTGTTTGTTACCATAGCAACAAACAAAGATGTCCTATGTGATGTCCCCCCCAAACACCTGTCTGTCACCTGTTTGTTACCATAGCAACAAAAAAAGATGTCCTATGTGATGTCTCCCCCAAACACCTGTCTGTCACCTGTTTGTTACCATAGCAACAAAAAAAGATGTCCTATGTGATGTCCCCCCCAAACACCTGTCTGTCACCTGTTTGTTACCATAGCAACAAAAAAAGATGTCCTATGTGATGTCTCCCCCAAACACCTGTCTGTCACCTGTTTGTTACCATAGCAACAAACAAAGATGTCCTATGTGATGCCCCCCCCAAACACCTGTCTGTCACCTGTTTGTTACCATAGCAACAAACAAAGATGTCCTATGTCCACCTGTCTGATGAAACAGGTTTTTATTAAAGCTTCAGGACTTCATGATTCAATAGATCATTAAAATAAAAAATAGATCTAAACATCATAGAGAGTGTCTCCCCTCCTCTCTATAGTGTCTCCCCTCCTCTCTATAGTGTCTCCCCTCCTCTCTATAATGTCTCCCCCCTCTCTATAGTGTCTCCCCCCCTCTCTATGGTGTCTCCCCTCCTCTCTATAGTGTCTCCCCCCTCTCTATGGTGTCTCCCCTCCTCTCTATAGTGTCTCCCCTCCTCTCTATAGTGTCTCCCCTCCTCCTCTCTATAGTGTCTCCCCCCTCTCTATAGTGTCTCCCCTCCTCTCTATAGTGTCTCCCCTCCTCTCTATAGTGTCTTCCCCCTCTCTATAGTGTCTCCCCTCCTCCTCTCTATAGTGTCTCCCCTCCTCTCTATAGTGTCTCCCCCCTCTCTATGGTGTCTCCCCCTCTCTATAGTGTCTCCCCCCTCCTCTCTATAGTGTCTCCCCCCTCTCTATAGTGTCTCCCCCCTCCTCTCTATAGTGTCTCCCCCCCTCTCTATAGTGTCTCCCCCCTCTCTATAGTGTCTCCCCTCCTCTCTATAGTGTCTCCCCCCTCTCTATAGTGTCTCCCCTCCTCCTCTCTATAGTGTCTCCCCTCCTCTCTATAGTGTCTCCCCCCTCTCTATAGTGTCTCCCCCCCTCTCTATAATGTCTCCCCCCCTCTCTATAGTGTCTCCCCTCCTCTCTATAATGTTTCCCCCCTCTCTATAGTGTCTCCCCTCCTCTCTATAGTGTCTCCCCCCCTCTCTATAGTGTCTCCCCCCCTCTCTATAGTGTCTCCCCCCTCCTCTGTATAGTGTCTCCCCCCCTCTCTATAGTGTCTCCCCCCTCTCTATGGTGTCTCCCCCTCTCTATAGTCTCCCCCCTCCTCTCTATAGTGTCTCCCCCCCTCTCTATAGTGTCTCCCCCCTCTCTATAGTGTCTCCCCCCCTCTCTATAGTGTCTCCCCCCTCTCTATAGTGTCTCCCCTCCTCCTCTCTATAGTGTCTCCCCTCCTCTCTATAGTGTCTCCCCCCCTCTCTATAGTGTCTCCCCCCCTCTCTATAATGTCTCCCCCCCTCTCTATAGTGTCTCCCCTCCTCTCTATAATGTTTCCCCCCCTCTCTATAGTGTCTCCCCTCCTCTCTATAGTGTCTCCCCCCCTCTCTATAGTGTCTCCCCCCCTCTCTATAGTGTCTCCCCCCTCCTCTCTATAGTGTCTCCCCCCTCTCTATAGTGTCTCCCCCCTCTCTATGGTGTCTCCCCCTCTCTATAGTCTCCCCCCTCCTCTCTATAGTGTCTCCCCCCTCTCTATAGTGTCTCCCCCCTCTCTATAGTGTCTCCCCTCCTCTCTATAGTGTCTCCCCCCCTCTCTATGGTGTCTCCCCCCCTCTCTATAGTGTCTCCCCTCTCTCTATAGTGTCTCCCCCCTCTCTATAGTGTCTCCCCCCCTCTCTATGGTGTCTCCCCCCCTCTCTATAGTGTCTCCCCCCCTCTCTATGGTGTCTCCCCCCCTCTCTATAGTGTCTCCCCCCCTCTCTATAGTGTCTCCCCTCCTCTCTATAGTGTCTCCCCTCCTCTCTATGGTGTCTCCCCCCTCTCTATAGTGTCTCCCCTCCTCTCTATAGTGTCTCCCCCCTCCTCTCTATAGTGTCTCCCCCCTCCTCTCTATAGTGTCTACCCCCTCTCTATAGTGTCTCCCCTCCTCTCTATAGTGTCTCCCCCCCTCTCTATAGTGTCTCCCCTCCTCTCTATGGTGTCTCCCCTCCTCTCTATAGTGTCTCCCCCCTCCTCTCTATAGTGTCTCCCCCCCTCTCTATAGTGTCTCCCCCCCTCTCTATAATGTCTCCCCCCCTCTCTATAGTGTCTCCCCTCCTCTCTATAATGTTTCCCCCCTCTCTATAGTGTCTCCCCTCCTCTCTATAGTGTCTCCCCCCTCTCTATAGTGTCTCCCCCCCTCTCTATAGTGTCTCCCCCCTCCTCTCTATAGTGTCTCCCCCCTCTCTATAGTGTCTCCCCCCTCTCTATGGTGTCTCCCCCTCTCTATAGTCTCCCCCCTCCTCTCTATAGTGTCTCCCCCCTCTCTATAGTGTCTCCCCCCTCTCTATAGTGTCTCCCCCCCTCTCTATAGTGTCTCCCCTCCTCTCTATAGTGTCTCCCCTCCTCTCTATGGTGTCTCCCCTCCTCTCTATAGTGTCTCCCCTCCTCTCTATAGTGTCTCCCCCCTCCTCTCTATAGTGTCTACCCCCTCTCTATAGTGTCTCCCCTCCTCTCTATAGTGTCTCCCCCCCTCTCTATGGTGTCTCCCCCCCTCTCTATAGTGTCTCCCCTCCTCTCTATGGTGTCTCCCCTCCTCTCTATAGTGTCTCCCTCCTCCTCTCTATAGTGTCTCCCCTCCTCTCTATAGTGTCTCCCCCCTCTCTATAGTGTCTCCCCTCCTCTCTATAGTGTCTCCCCCCCTCTCTATGGTGTCTCCCCCCCTCTCTATAGTGTCTCCCCTCCTCTCTATAGTGTCTCCCCCCTCCTCTCTATAGTGTCTACCCCCTCTCTATAGTGTCTCCCCTCCTCTCTATAGTGTCTCCCCCCCTCTCTATGGTGTCTCCCCCCCTCTCTATAGTGTCTCCCCTCCTCTCTATGGTGTCTCCCCTCCTCTCTATAGTGTCTCCCTCCTCCTCTCTATAGTGTCTCCCCCCTCTCTATAGTGTCTCCCCCCTCTCTATAGTGTCTCCCCTCCTCTCTATAGTGTCTCCCCCCCTCTCTATGGTGTCTCCCCCCCTCTCTATAGTGTCTCCCCTCTCTCTATAGTGTCTCCCCCCTCTCTATAGTGTCTCCCCCCCTCTCTATGGTGTCTCCCCCCCTCTCTATAGTGTCTCCCCCCCTCTCTATGGTGTCTCCCCCCCTCTCTATAGTGTCTCCCCCCCTCTCTATAGTGTCTCCCCTCCTCTCTATGGTGTCTCCCCTCCTCTCTATGGTGTCTCCCCCCTCTCTATAGTGTCTCCCCTCCTCTCTATAGTGTCTCCCCCCTCCTCTCTATAGTGTCTCCCCCCTCCTCTCTATAGTGTCTACCCCCTCTCTATAGTGTCTCCCCTCCTCTCTATAGTGTCTCCCCCCCTCTCTATAGTGTCTCCCCTCCTCTCTATGGTGTCTCCCCTCCTCTCTATAGTGTCTCCCCCCTCCTCTCTATAGTGTCTCCCCCCCTCTCTATAGTGTCTCCCCCCCTCTCTATAATGTCTCCCCCCCTCTCTATAGTGTCTCCCCTCCTCTCTATAATGTTTCCCCCCTCTCTATAGTGTCTCCCCTCCTCTCTATAGTGTCTCCCCCCCTCTCTATAGTGTCTCCCCCCCTCTCTATAGTGTCTCCCCCCTCCTCTCTATAGTGTCTCCCCCCTCTCTATAGTGTCTCCCCCCTCTCTATGGTGTCTCCCCCTCTCTATAGTCTCCCCCCTCCTCTCTATAGTGTCTCCCCCCTCTCTATAGTGTCTCCCCCCTCTCTATAGTGTCTCCCCCCTCTCTATAGTGTCTCCCCCCCTCTCTATAGTGTCTCCCCTCCTCTCTATAGTGTCTCCCCTCCTCTCTATGGTGTCTCCCCTCCTCTCTATAGTGTCTCCCCTCCTCTCTATAGTGTCTCCCCCCTCCTCTCTATAGTGTCTACCCCCTCTCTATAGTGTCTCCCCTCCTCTCTATAGTGTCTCCCCCCCTCTCTATGGTGTCTCCCCCCTCTCTATAGTGTCTCCCCTCCTCTCTATGGTGTCTCCCCTCCTCTCTATAGTGTCTCCCTCCTCCTCTCTATAGTGTCTCCCCTCCTCTCTATGGTGTCTCCCCTCCTCTCTATGGTGTCTCCCCTCCTCTCTATAGTGTCTCCCCCCTCCTCTCTACAGTGTCTCCCCCCTCCTCTCTATAGTGTCTCCCCCCTCTCTATAGTGTCTCCCCTCCTCTCTATAGTGTCTCCCCCCCTCTCTATGGTGTCTCCCCCCCTCTCTATAGTGTCTCCCCTCCTCTCTATGGTGTCTCCCCCCTCTCTATAGTGTCTCCCCCCTCCTCTCTATAGTGTCTCCCCTCCTCTCTATGGTGTCTCCCCTCCTCTCTATGGTGTCTCCCCCCCTCTCTATAGTGTCTCCCCCCTCTCTATGGTGTCTCCCCCCCTCTCTATAGTGTCTCCCCCCCTCTCTATGGTGTCTCCCCTCCTCTCTATAGTGTCTCCCCCCTCCTCTCTATAGTGTCTCCCCCCCTCTCTATGGTGTCTCCCCTCCTCTCTATAGTGTCTCCCCCCTCCTCTCTATAGTGTCTTCCCCCCTCTCTATGGTGTCTCCCCCCTCTCTATAGTGTCCCCCCTCCTCTCTATAGTGTCTCCCCCCCTATAGTGTCTCCCCCCTCTCTATAGTGTCTCCCCCCTCTCTAGTGTCTCCCCCCTCCTCTCTATAGTGTCTCCCCCCTCCTCTCTATGGTGTCTGCCCCCCTCTCTATAGTGTCTCCCCCCTCCTCTCTATAGTGTCTCCCCCCTTCTCTCTATAATGTCTCCCCCCTCTCTATAGTGTCTCCCCCCTCCTCTCTATAGTGTCTCCCCCCTTCTCTCTATAATGTCTCCCCCCTCTCTATAGTGTCTCCCCCCTCTCTATAGTGTCTTCCCCCTCTCTATAGTGTCTCCCCTCCTCTCTATAGTGTCTCCCCCCCTCTCTATAGTGTCTCCCCCCCTCTCTATAGTGTCTTCCCCCTCTCTATAGTGTCTCCCCCCCTCTCTATGGTGTCTCCCCCCTCTCTATAGTGTCTCCCCCCTCCTCTCTATAGTGTCTTCCCCCTCTCTATAGTGTCTCCCCCCCTCTCTATAGTGTCTCCCCCCCTCTCTATGGTGTCTTCCCCCTCTCTATGGTGTCTCCCCCCTCTCTATAGTGTCTCCCCCCTCCTCTCTATAGTGTCTTCCCCCTCTCTATAGTGTCTCCCCCCCTCTCTATAGTGTCTTCCCCCTCTCTATGGTGTCTCCCCCCTCTCTATAGTGTCTCCCCCCTCTCTATAGTGTCTCCCCTCCTCTCTATAGTGTCTCCCCCCCTCTCTATAGTGTCTCCCCCCCTCTCTATAGTGTCTTCCCCCCTCTCTATAGTGTCTCCCCTCCTCTCTATAGTGTCTCCCCCCTCTCTATAGTGTCTCCCCCCTCTCTATGGTGTCTCCCCCCTCTCTATAGTGTCTTCCCCCTCTCTATAGTGTCTCCCCCCCTCTCTATGGTGTCTCCCCCCTCCTCTCTATGGCGTCTCCCCCTCTCTATAGTGTCTTCCCCCTCTCTATAGTGTCTCCCCCCCTCTCTATGGTGTCTCCCCCCTCCTCTCTATAGTGTCTCCCCCCCTCTCTATAGTGTCTCCCCCCCTCTCTATAGTGTCTTCCCCCTCTCTATAGTGTCTCCCCTCCTCTCTATAGTGTCTCCCCCCTCTCTATAGTGTCTTCCCCCTCTCTATGGTGTCTCCCCCCCTCTCTATGGTGTCTCCCCCCTCTCTATAGTGTCTTCCCCCTCTCTATAGTGTCTCCCCCCCTCTCTATAGTGTCTCCCCCCTCCTCTCTATGGTGTCCCCCCTCCTCTCTATAGTGTCTCCCCCCCTATAGTGTCTCCCCCCTCTCTATAGTGTCTCCCCCCTCCTCTCTATAGTGTCTCCCCCCTCCTCTCTATGGTGTCTGCCCCCCTCTCTATAGTGTCTCCCCCCTCCTCTCTATAGTGTCTCCCCCCTCCTCTCTATAGTGTCTCCCCCCTCTCTATAGTGTCTCCCCTCCTCTCTATAGTGTCTCCCCCCCTCTCTATGGTGTCTCCCCCCTCTCTATAGTGTCTCCCCTCCTCTCTATAGTGTCTCCCCCCCTCTCTATGGTGTCTCCCCCCCTCTCTATAGTGTCTCCCCTCCTCTCTATAGTGTCTCCCCCCTCCTCTCTATAGTGTCTACCCCCTCTCTATAGTGTCTCCCTATAGTGTCTCCCCCCCTCTCTATGGTGTCTCCCCCCCTCTCTATAGTGTCTCCCCTCCTCTCTATGGTGTCTCCCCTCCTCTCTATAGTGTCTCCCTCCTCCTCTCTATAGTGTCTCCCCCCTCTCTATAGTGTCTCCCCCCTCTCTATAGTGTCTCCCCTCCTCTCTATAGTGTCTCCCCCCTCTCTATGGTGTCTCCCCCCCTCTCTATAGTGTCTCCCCTCTCTCTATAGTGTCTCCCCCCTCTCTATAGTGTCTCCCCCCCTCTCTATGGTGTCTCCCCCCCTCTCTATAGTGTCTCCCCCCCTCTCTATGGTGTCTCCCCCCCTCTCTATAGTGTCTCCCCCCCTCTCTATAGTGTCTCCCCTCCTCTCTATGGTGTCTCCCCTCCTCTCTATGGTGTCTCCCCCCCTCTCTATAGTGTCTCCCCTCCTCTCTATAGTGTCTCCCCCCTCCTCTCTATAGTGTCTCCCCCCTCCTCTCTATAGTGTCTACCCCCTCTCTATAGTGTCTCCCCTCCTCTCTATAGTGTCTCCCCCCCTCTCTATAGTGTCTCCCCTCCTCTCTATGGTGTCTCCCCTCCTCTCTATAGTGTCTCCCCCCTCCTCTCTATAGTGTCTCCCCCCCTCTCTATAGTGTCTCCCCCCCTCTCTATAATGTCTCCCCCCCTCTCTATAGTGTCTCCCCTCCTCTCTATAATGTTTCCCCCCTCTCTATAGTGTCTCCCCTCCTCTCTATAGTGTCTCCCCCCCTCTCTATAGTGTCTCCCCCCCTCTCTATAGTGTCTCCCCCCTCCTCTCTATAGTGTCTCCCCCCTCTCTATAGTGTCTCCCCCCTCTCTATGGTGTCTCCCCCTCTCTATAGTCTCCCCCCTCCTCTCTATAGTGTCTCCCCCCTCTCTATAGTGTCTCCCCCCTCTCTATAGTGTCTCCCCCCTCTCTATAGTGTCTCCCCCCCTCTCTATAGTGTCTCCCCTCCTCTCTATAGTGTCTCCCCTCCTCTCTATGGTGTCTCCCCTCCTCTCTATAGTGTCTCCCCTCCTCTCTATAGTGTCTCCCCCCTCCTCTCTATAGTGTCTACCCCCTCTCTATAGTGTCTCCCCTCCTCTCTATAGTGTCTCCCCCCCTCTCTATGGTGTCTCCCCCCCTCTCTATAGTGTCTCCCCTCCTCTCTATGGTGTCTCCCCTCCTCTCTATAGTGTCTCCCTCCTCCTCTCTATAGTGTCTCCCCTCCTCTCTATGGTGTCTCCCCTCCTCTCTATGGTGTCTCCCCTCCTCTCTATAGTGTCTCCCCCCTCCTCTCTACAGTGTCTCCCCCCTCCTCTCTATAGTGTCTCCCCCCTCTCTATAGTGTCTCCCCTCCTCTCTATAGTGTCTCCCCCCCTCTCTATGGTGTCTCCCCCCCTCTCTATAGTGTCTCCCCTCCTCTCTATGGTGTCTCCCCCCTCTCTATAGTGTCTCCCCCCTCCTCTCTATAGTGTCTCCCCTCCTCTCTATGGTGTCTCCCCTCCTCTCTATGGTGTCTCCCCCCCTCTCTATAGTGTCTCCCCCCTCTCTATGGTGTCTCCCCCCCTCTCTATAGTGTCTCCCCCCCTCTCTATGGTGTCTCCCCTCCTCTCTATAGTGTCTCCCCCCTCCTCTCTATAGTGTCTCCCCCCCTCTCTATGGTGTCTCCCCTCCTCTCTATAGTGTCTCCCCCCTCCTCTCTATAGTGTCTTCCCCCTCTCTATGGTGTCTCCCCCCTCTCTATAGTGTCCCCCCTCCTCTCTATAGTGTCTCCCCCCCTATAGTGTCTCCCCCCTCTCTATAGTGTCTCCCCCCTCTCTAGTGTCTCCCCCCTCCTCTCTATAGTGTCTCCCCCCTCCTCTCTATGGTGTCTGCCCCCCTCTCTATAGTGTCTCCCCCCTCCTCTCTATAGTGTCTCCCCCCTTCTCTCTATAATGTCTCCCCCCTCTCTATAGTGTCTCCCCCCTCCTCTCTATAGTGTCTCCCCCCTTCTCTCTATAATGTCTCCCCCCTCTCTATAGTGTCTCCCCCCCTCTCTATAGTGTCTTCCCCCTCTCTATAGTGTCTCCCCTCCTCTCTATAGTGTCTCCCCCCCTCTCTATAGTGTCTCCCCCCCTCTCTATAGTGTCTTCCCCCTCTCTATAGTGTCTCCCCCCTCTCTATGGTGTCTCCCCCCTCTCTATAGTGTCTCCCCCCTCCTCTCTATAGTGTCTTCCCCCTCTCTATAGTGTCTCCCCCCCTCTCTATAGTGTCTCCCCCCTCTCTATGGTGTCTTCCCCCTCTCTATGGTGTCTCCCCCCTCTCTATAGTGTCTCCCCCCTCCTCTCTATAGTGTCTTCCCCCTCTCTATAGTGTCTCCCCCCCTCTCTATAGTGTCTTCCCCCTCTCTATGGTGTCTCCCCCCTCTCTATAGTGTCTCCCCCCTCTCTATAGTGTCTCCCCTCCTCTCTATAGTGTCTCCCCCCCTCTCTATAGTGTCTCCCCCCCTCTCTATAGTGTCTTCCCCCTCTCTATAGTGTCTCCCCTCCTCTCTATAGTGTCTCCCCCCTCTCTATAGTGTCTCCCCCCTCTCTATGGTGTCTCCCCCCTCTCTATAGTGTCTTCCCCCTCTCTATAGTGTCTCCCCCCCTCTCTATGGTGTCTCCCCCCTCCTCTCTATGGCGTCTCCCCCTCTCTATAGTGTCTTCCCCCTCTCTATAGTGTCTCCCCCCCTCTCTATGGTGTCTCCCCCCTCCTCTCTATAGTGTCTCCCCCCCTCTCTATAGTGTCTCCCCCCCTCTCTATAGTGTCTTCCCCCTCTCTATAGTGTCTCCCCTCCTCTCTATAGTGTCTCCCCCCTCTCTATAGTGTCTTCCCCCTCTCTATGGTGTCTCCCCCCCTCTCTATGGTGTCTCCCCCCTCTCTATAGTGTCTTCCCCCTCTCTATAGTGTCTCCCCCCCTCTCTATAGTGTCTCCCCCCTCCTCTCTATGGTGTCCCCCCTCCTCTCTATAGTGTCTCCCCCCCCTATAGTGTCTCCCCCCTCTCTATAGTGTCTCCCCCCTCCTCTCTATAGTGTCTCCCCCCTCCTCTCTATGGTGTCTGCCCCCCTCTCTATAGTGTCTCCCCCCTCCTCTCTATAGTGTCTCCCCCCTCCTCTCTATAGTGTCTCCCCCCTCTCTATAGTGTCTCCCCTCCTCTCTATAGTGTCTCCCCCCCTCTCTATGGTGTCTCCCCCCCTCTCTATAGTGTCTCCCCTCCTCTCTATGGTGTCTCCCCTCCTCTCTATAGTGTCTCCCCCCCTCTCTATAGTGTCTCCCTCCTCCTCTCTATAGTGTCTCCCCTCCTCTCTATAGTGTCTCCCCTCCTCTCTATAGTGTCTCCCCCCCTCTCTATGGTGTCTCCCCTCCTCTCTATGGTGTCTCCCCTCCTCTCTATAGTGTCTCCCCCCCTCTCTATAGTGTCTCTCCCCTCCTCTCTATGGTGTCTCCCCCCTCTCTATAGTGTCTCCCCTCCTCTCTATAGTGTCTCCCCCCTCCTCTCTATAGTGTCTCCCCCCTCCTCTCTATAGTGTCTCCCCCCTCTCTATAGTGTCTCCCCTCCTCTCTATAGTGTCTCCCCCCCTCTCTATGGTGTCTCCCCCCCTCTCTATAGTGTCTCCCCTCCTCTCTATGGTGTCTCCCCCCTCTCTATAGTGTCTCCCCTCCTCTCTATGGTGTCTCCCCTCCTCTCTATGGTGTCTCCCCCCTCTCTATAGTGTCTCCCCCCTCTCTATGGTGTCTCCCCCCCTCTCTATGGTGTCTCCCCCCCTCTCTATAGTGTCTCCCCTCCTCTCTATAGTGTCTCCCCTCCTCTCTATAGTGTCTCCCCCCTCCTCTCTATAGTGTCTCCCCCCTCCTCTCTATAGTGTCTCCCCTCCTCTCTATAGTGTCTCCCCCCCTCTCTATAGTGTCTCCCCCCTCCTCTCTATGGTGTCTCCCCCCTCCTCTCTATAGTATCTCCCCCCCTATAGTGTCTCCCCCCTCCTCTCTATAGTGTCTCCCCCCTCTCTATAGTGTCTCCCCTCCTCTCTATGGTGTCTCCCCCCCTCTCTATAGTGTCTCCCCCCTCCTCTCTATGGTGTCTCCCCCCCTCTCTATAGTGTCTCCCCCCCTCTCTATAGTGTCTCCCCCCTCCTCTCTATAGTGTCTCCCCTCCTCTCTATAGTGTCTCCCCCCCTCTCTATAGTGTCTCCCCCCCTCTCTATAGTGTCTCCCCCCTCCTCTCTATGGTGTCTCCCCCCTCCTCTCTATAGTATCTCCCCCCCTATAGTGTCTCCCCCCTCCTCTCTATAGTGTCTCCCCCCCTATAGTGTCTCCCCCCTCCTCTCTATGGTGTCTCCCCCCTCCTCTCTATAGTATCTCCCCCCCTATAGTGTCTCCCCCCTCCTCTCTATAGTGTCTCCCCCCCTCTCTATAGTGTCTCCCCTCCTCTCTATGGTGTCTCCCCCCCTCTCTATAGTGTCTCCCCCCTCCTCTCTATGGTGTCTCCCCCCCTCTCTATAGTGTCTCCCCCCCTCTCTATAGTGTCTCCCCCCTCCTCTCTATAGTGTCTCCCCTCCTCTCTATAGTGTCTCCCCCCCTCTCTATAGTGTCTCCCCCCCTCTCTATAGTGTCTCCCCCCTCCTCTCTATGGTGTCTCCCCCCTCCTCTCTATAGTATCTCCCCCCCTATAGTGTCTCCCCCCTCCTCTCTATAGTGTCTCCCCCCCTATAGTGTCTCCCCCCTCCTCTCTATGGTGTCTCCCCCCTCCTCTCTATAGTATCTCCCCCCCTATAGTGTCTCCCCCCCTCCTCTCTATAGGTTCCCCCCTCCTCTCCATAGTGTCCCCCCCCCCCCCCCACTCAGGTCACCATGTGGTGGACTCTGAAGCTTCAGTGTTTATCCAGCTCTGCATGGGTCTGTAAACCTTTCTGTGTTCTAACCTCTCTCCATTTTTCAAAAGCATCTCCAATATTGATCCTAGTTTGAGCACGTTTCTGCTCGTGGAGCTTATTAGAAACATGCAGAGGCTTTTTAGGTCGGGTACAATCACTTCTATCTGAACCACTTCTCTTGACCTCTTCCATCACTACAACACCTGTTGACCTGATAACTGCTCTCATATCTGACAAACCGAGGGGCGTCCAAAACGGCCGTGTGGGGGGGGGGGGGGGGGTCTTAAAAGCGCCTACCTTCTCTGGTCCAAACAAATCCAGAGCATTCAGGAGCAGAATCTAAAGTTAGAAGGAGGACATACTGGCTGCTGCATTGTTGTCAGAGAAGATGTTTCCTTAATGTCTGATCAGATAGTAAGATACCTTTATCATCTCACTGACTGCTCCTTTAAATCATCCTCACATCACTCTGTCTCACTATGGACCCTGATTGGCTCTGAACTATTTTGATATGAGATATATGATATTTTAAATATCAGACTCATTATTTACTGATTCATACACGCTCATATCAATGTTTCATTATTTCTACTTTCCTGTTGTTGTTGCTGATTTGCTGAAACCTGTGTGTCAGGTGACATGTTCCAACATGGCGGGACAGGTGGATAGTGGGCGGAGCCTGCTGAGGGACCTGCTGGGTGCATACAGGAGACTGAGCTCGAAGCCTCCTAAAGGTATAGGTGTGTGTGTGTGTGTGTGTGTGT
>NC_089198.1:342194-372194 GCF_963930695.1 Labrus bergylta | reverse complement strand
CCAACGTGTGTAATGAGGCTGCTCTCATCGCCGCTCGCCACCTTTCAGACGCCATCAACCAGAAACACTTTGAGCAGGCCATCGAGAGGGTCATCGGAGGTCATGATAACAAAGCTTTGATTTGATTTGATACCTGTTTGTAACCACAGCAGGCTTCCTGTGGAGCTGACTGTGGTGTGGTTCACTTCCTGTTTGTGTGGTTCACTTCCTGTTTGTGTTCCAGGCCTGGAGAAGAAGACTCAGGTGCTGCAGCCAGAGGAGAAGAAGACGGTGGCCTATCACGAGGCCGGTCACGCCACCGCTGGTTGGTTTCTGGAGCACGCCGACCCCCTGCTTAAGGTTACTGATGTTTACCTAATGTTGTTCGTTGCCATGGAGACCAGGGCTGGAGATATACTGCACAGCTGACTGCGGCGTGATAAACACATCAACAGACTCTGTGTCCAAACAGTGAGCGCACCGACACTACCAGTCTGCCCCAGCTCGAGCCGGCCCCGCCTCCTCGTCCTCACTGCCGCCGACAGGCAGGCCAGCGGCCAGCGGCGGCAATATAGCGGTGAGACGGCTGCTGCCGACAGGCCGGTCTGGTGTCAGTGGCAAAACATAAGACCGGCCTGTCGGCAGCAGCCATCTCACCGCTATATTTATATTTTATCAGCTTTCTCCATAGAGCCTGTTAGCATAGCTTCCAAGCAATATGGTGGACGTTAAGATTGGATTCTGGGAGTGAGGCCCCACCCACTGATCTGTGATTGGTCTGTAGCTTCAGCTCCTTTTCAGACTCAGAAATACAAAGATTTAACGTCTCGGGGGAAAATGAGGCACGACCATTCAAAAATACTACCAGGTTTCCAATGATGCTAAGCTAAATGCTAATAGGTGAAGTATCCCTTTAATGTGTGCAGCACACAGTGACATCATCACGCCGTGTGCAGCACACAGTGACATCATCACGCCGTGTGCAGCACACAGTGACATCATCACGCTGTGTGCAGCCAGGTGTGACAGCTGTTGTTACCTGTGCAGGTGTCCATCATCCCCAGAGGGAAGGGTCTGGGTTACGCCCAGTACCTGCCTAAGGAGCAGTACCTGTACACCAAAGAGCAGCTGCTGGACCGCATGTGTATGACTCTGGGAGGTCGCGTCTCAGAGGAGATCTTCTTCGGACGCATCACCACCGGAGCTCAGGACGACCTCCGCAAGGTCACGCAGAGCGCCTACGCACAGGTCAGACTCCTCCCCCTCACAGCCTCCAGGTGTCATGTCATGTCCTGTTTGACCTCCTGTTTCTCGTGCTCTGCTGCAGATTGTACAGTTCGGGATGAACGCCAAGGTGGGTCAGGTGTCCTTCGACCTCCCCCGACAGGGCGAGATGGTTCTGGAGAAACCGTACAGCGAGGCCACGGCGCGCCTCATCGACTCTGAAGTCCGCGCTCTGATCAGCGAGGCGTACCAGAGAACCCACCAGCTGCTGAGTGACAAGAAGGAAGAGGTGGAGAAGGTAGGACACTCTCCTCTCCTCACCTCCTCTCATTACCTCCTCTCTTCCTCTCCTCTCCTCTCCTCCCCTCCTCTCCTCTCCTCTCCTCTCCTCTCCTCTCCTCTCCTCTCCGTTTCCGTTTCCGTTTCCGGTTTCCGGTTTCCGGTGAGTGTGAGTGTGAGTGACGGTGGTGGTGTTGCGAGTGGCGCGGAGATTGAATTGTTTGCTATCCTTTCTACTGTTTTCAAAGTGCATGATCAGGTCAGTTTGTTTTCATATTTGTATTGAGTGTTGTTGGCTGTGTAAGACAGATCGTTGGAGGGGTTGGAGGGAGGAATGGCGTCTGCTGAGACGTCACCTCCGACTCTCCGACAGGGAGTTCGGATAGTCCCTCCGAACGGTACTGTCACCGTGGAGGAGGTTCTGTTAGCTGCAGGTGAACAGGTAGGCCATGAGAAACTCTTGTATGCATCCCGAATGAACAAGGCTGTGGTTGTTTTTCTGAAGAGTGAGCCTCTTGTGTATCAGCTGATTGAGAGTGGTGTGTTCATTAGGGATTTGTTTGTGCAGGTTTCCCCGTTGTCGGTTCCCTCTACGCGGATCACCGTATCCGGTGTTCCGCCGTTTATTTCTAACAACTTGTTAGAGAACGAACTCCGCAGGTTTGGGAAGTTTGCGAGTGGTTTCAAAACTGTGAGTCTAGGGTGTAAAGATCCCAAACTGAAACATGTCCAATCTTTGCGGCGTCAGGTGTTCATGTTTTTGGATTCGCCCACACAGACTCTGGAGGTTTCCTTTAGAGTGAAACACGGTGACGCTTCTTATATGGTGTATGCGAGCTCGGGACAACTGAAGTGTTTTGAGTGTGGTGATGTGGGACACAAACGTTTTGCGTGTCCGCACAGACAGCAGGAGGCGGCTAGTGCTGCCGCTGACGCGGACGGCTCTGTTAGTGTGGCGCATGTGGCGGGGGCCGCGTCCGCGTCCGTGCCCGGGGCGGAGGCCGCGTCCGCGTCCGCGCCCGGGGCGGAGGCCGCGTCCGCGCCCGCGCCCGGGGCGGAGGCCGCGTCCGCGCCCGGGGCGGAGGCCGCGTCCGCGTCCGTGCCTGGGACGGGGGCCGCGTCCGTGCCTGGGGCGGAGGCCGCGTCCGCGTCCGCGTCCGTGCCTGCGGCAGAGGCCGCGTCCGCGCCTGCGCCTTGTGCTGAGGCCGTGGCTGAGGTAGAAGTGGCTTCGACCAGCTCTCAGGCTACAGAAAAATCACAGACTGTAGATAATGATAAAACTGAAGATTCCACAAGTTCTGCAGTTGTAGATGTTTCATTGAAGGAAGGTAAGACAGTGTGTTGTAGCCAGGCATCATGTGAAGGAGAGGACATGGATGAAGATTATGAGTCAGACAATGCATCCATTGCTGATTTGCCAAATAGTGGCTCTGGTCTTTATTCTTTAGAGTCAATCAATCAATTTATGGATGAAACGTACAACAAATCAGTAAAAATCAGTGACTACTTTAGTGATACTGAAAAGTTCATAAAGTCAGTCAGCATACTGAAAAGACAGGTTGGGTTTGACCTCCTGGACGCGAAAAAACGGTTCCGTCTTAAAAAGCACATCACCGCACTGAGGAAAGTTGGACGTAAGAGTGTGAAGAAGACAAAGAAATGATCATGCATCACAAGGTGTTATTCTTCTTCTACTGCTCCCTGTTTGTGTCTACTTATCTGTTCTTTCTCTCTGATCTTTCTATGAGGAGTCTTAAGATAGGATCTCTTAACATTAATGGTGGGAGAGACAGACAGAAAAGGGGCCTTATCTCTGAGATCTCAACTCAGAAAAACATTGATATCTTGTTTTTACAAGAGACTCATACCACACCATCAGATGAGACAGATTGGGGTTTATGGTGGGAGGGCTCTAACTACCTTAGCCATGGCACCAACTTTAGTGCAGGAGTAGCCATTTTGTTTAGAGCATCTGCAAATGTAAAGATCGTCTCTTGTGCTGAAATTGTAAAGGGAAGGCTTTTAATTGTAAGAGCAGAAATAGAGGACACTGTTTTCTGCTTCACTAATATTTATGCTCCAAATAATGGAGCTGAAAGGGTAGCTTTCTATACCCGCCTCCAAAAGGAGTTAGTGATCTATAATCAGGATCAGATCATTCTTGGTGGTGATTTTAACTGCACACTTGATTTCACCGTGGATAGAATAGGAGAGGAGCCACATCCACATTCATCCCAGACTTTAAACACTGTCATCTCTCACCTGGATTTGTTGGACACATTTAGAGTGAAACATCCACAATCCAGACAGTATACATGGGTCAGGGTTAACAGTAACAGGGTGTGTGCAGCTAGACTGGACAGGGTTTACATCTCCAGAACTCTCAACCCCAGATTAATTCATTGTAATATTCTGCCTGTCGGCTTCACTGATCACCATTTTGTTAGTGTGGAGCTGATTATTTCACCAGGTGAAAGGGCTAAGTCCTTCTGGCATTTTAATAACAAGCTTCTACTGGACAATGTTTTCTGTAAAAACTTTGGGTGTTTTTGGGATCAGTGGCAATTAAGAAAAGTTGAGTTTGATTCTTTGAAGCTTTGGTGGGAGGTTGGTAAAGCTCAGATTCGTGTTTTTTGTCAGCAGTACACGTCACACTCTTCTGCTAGATTAAAAACAGTCATTAAAAATCTTGAGGACAACATTAAGAACCTTGAGGAGGGGTTAAATGGGAGTGTGGATCCCACCGCTGGTACCCTGCTGAAGGAGAAACGTATGGAGTTGAGCTCTTTCCTGCAGGAGAGGGTGAAGGGAGCTCTTGTGCGGAGTCGTTTCCTTCAACTCAAAGACATGGATGCCCCAACGTCTTTCTTTTTCAATCTTGAGAGATCTGTGGCTCAAAAAAAGCTGCTGACTTGTCTGAAACTGCCAGGAGGTCGAATAACAGCTGATCCAAAGGAAATGAGCAGTCACGCCATGCAGTTCTATGAGGATCTGTTTGGAGCAGAGAGTTGCAGCCAGGAGTGTCGCAGGGAGCTCCTGGAGGGTCTCCCTCAGCTCAGTGAGGAGGAGAGGTCTCTTCTGGAAGGGGAGCTGTCTCTGGAGGAGCTCACTGCTGCTGTCACTCAGATGGCAACAGGAAGAGCACCTGGAATAGATGGGTTGTCCACAGACTTTTTTAAGAGGTTCTGGAATATTCTTGGGTCTGACCTGCATAGTGTTTTAATGGAGTGTTGCAGGACCGGGTCTCTTCCTGGTTCTTGTAAGAGAGCAGTTCTTTCCTTGCTCCCCAAGAAAGGTGACCTGGCATTGTTAAAAAACTGGAGGCCGGTTGCTTTGCTTTGTGCGGACTACAAGATCCTCTCCAGAGCTTTATCGAACAGACTAAAGGACGTTCTGGGAAGTGTGGTCCATAAAGACCAGAGTTACTGTGTTCCAGACCGGACAATCATGGATAATATTTTTCTTATCAGAGATGTCATTGATGTGTGTAAAATCTATAATCTAAATGTTGGCATTGTGTCTCTGGATCAAGAGAAGGCGTTTGACAGGGTGGATCACTCGTATTTGTTTTCTGCACTGAGGTCTTTTGGTTTTGGGGATGGTTTTGTGTCATTAGTTGGTTTGTTGTATCAGGATGCACTGTGTTTGGTGAAGATGGGGGCGGGGTTGAGTCGGCCAATCCCTGTACGGCGAGGGATCAGACAAGGTTGTCCCATCTCCGGCCAGCTGTACAGCTTGGCTATTGAGCCCTTGCTGTGCAGGTTGAGGGACCGGCTCAGCGGGCTTTCTTTGCCCGCGGCCTGTAGCATTGAATGTCCCCCTACAATTTCTGCCTATGCTGATGATGTAAACATCTTCATCTCCAATCAGGGGGACGTTCGGTGTCTGCGGGACACCCTGTCCCTGTATGAAAGGGCAACAGCTGCACGGGTGAACTGGGAAAAAAGTGGTGCCTTATTGGTGGGAGAGTGGAGGGACCAGGCAGTGCCCAGTCTGCCGGGTGGACTTGAGTGGGGGAGGGAGGGGTTGAAGGTGTTGGGGGTTTATTTGGGTACCGAGGGCTTTAAAAGTAAAAACTGGGAGGGAGTTAGGGAGAAAGTGTGCGCTCGGTTGTCTAAATGGAAATGGTTGCTACCCCAGTTGTCGTATAGGGGAAGAGTTCTGGTGGTCAATAACTTGGTTGCCTCGACTCTCTGGCACAGACTTGTGGCTTTGACACCTCCAAGAGGGCTGGTGGAGGACATTCAAAGGGCCATCCTGGACTTCTTCTGGTCAGGCAAACACTGGGTCCAGGCGGCAGTCCTCTACCTGCCGGTGGCTGAAGGGGGACATGGACTTATAGACATTCAGTCAAAAATTGCCTCATTCAGACTCCAGACTGCACAGAGACTCCTTTTCACTTGTGGTCCCAGCTGGATGGACATCGCTCGACTGCTGCTGAGGAGAGCTGGACGGCTGGGGTACACTAAGCAGCTCTTTCTGTTAAAGCTTGAGGAGGTGGATCTCACTGGATTAACATCCTTTTATATGTCTGTAATGCAAGCATGGAAAATGTACACATTCAAAAGGGAAAAAACTGAGAGTCTGGGAATGTGGATCTTTGAGGAACCGTTATTTTTTAATGATTTCATAAGGACTCCAACTTTGCAGTCAGCCAGTCTCCGGGCCAGTTTCAGAGAGGCAGGCTGCACAAAACTGGGTCACCTGGTAAGACTGACCCTGGACGCCCTCAAAGAAAGGACCAATATCACCTCCAGCCGGGTGGTTGAAAGAGTGGTGGAGGAAGTCTTTGCTGCACTTCCAGTAAAACTTGTGACATTTCTAAACATTGAGAATCTGTGTGAGCAGTGGAGTGAAGAGGGCGAATACAGCTTCCCATCTTTGTCTGTTACCCCAGATGTCGGGGAGTGGCAGGAAAGAGGAGGTGGGCTGCTGTCCTTTAGTACTCCTGTTCTGGGAAAGTTCCAGGATGCAGGGAAAAAGGCACTCTATCAGTCCTGTGTTAAGGTCCTACATCTTCGTGGTCTGTCGGGAGTGAAAGAGTCGAGGTGGATCGAGTTTTTTGGCCCAGAGGTTTCCCCGAAAGGCAGCTGGCGGTCCCTGTACAAGCTGCCTGTTGAGAAGAGAACAGCAGATCTCCAGTGGAGAGTTGTGCATGGGGGTATAGCCACGAACAGATACAGAGCGCACATTGATCCAGGGGTGGGAGAGGAGTGTTTGTTTTGTTCACTAACTGAAACTTTGTCTCATCTGTTTGTTGAGTGTCCCAGGCTCTCACTCTTGTTTGTCCTTATGAAAAGCTTGTTTGAAGCTCTCGGGGAGGATTTCTCTTATGCAGTGTTTGTTTTTGGGCCAAAGTATTCTGCAAAGAAAAAGACTGTACATACACTGATGAACTTTTTATCTGGCTCGGCTAAGTTGGCCATTTGGCTTACACGCAAGAACCGAGCTCAGGGTACTGGCTGTGTGGAACCGGTGCTGGTTCTGGAGGGACTTTTGAAGGCCAGACTAAAGGTAGAATTTGCCTATTATCAAATGATGGACAATGTGCAAGACTTTAATAGTGTATGGGCTGTGGAAGAAGCTTTGTGCTCTGTGGGTGGGGATGGAGAGCTGATTATTCATTTTTGATGCAGTAAATGTTGTTTTTGTTGATGTTGTGATTTTTGTTGCACTTGTTTTGTTTTATGTTTTATTTTTTATTTATTTATTTATTTCCTTCTCTTGATCTGAGTGATGATGTGACAGTGTTATAATTTTCTCCTGGTAGTGGTAAAATAAAAGGTATTTTGAAAACCAAAACCTCCCCTCCCCTCCCCTCCCCTCCTCTCTTCTCTTCTCTTCTCTTCTCTTCTCTTCTCTTCTCTTCTCTTCTCTTCTCTTCTCTTCTCTTCTCTTCTCTTCTCCCCTCCCCCCCTCCTCTCCTCTCCTCTCCCCTCTCCTCCCCTCTCCTCTCCTCTCCTCTCCTCTCCTCTCCTCTCCTCTCCTCCCCTCTCCCCCTCTAACCCTTCAGAGGTTCTGGATCCTGTCCTGACCCTGTTCTTTGTGTTGTCCTGCAGGTGGCGCTGCGTCTGCTGGAAAAGGAGGTTCTTGATAAGAGTGACATGGTGGAGCTGCTCGGTAAACGTCCATTCGCTGAGAAGTCGACGTATGAAGACTTTGTGGAAGGAACGGGAGGAGTGGACGAGGACACGTCGCTGCCTGAGGGTCTAAAGGACTGGAACAAGGAGAGAAAGGACAAAGAGGAGAGCCAGGACGAGCAGGTGGCCCGCCAGATCTCTGGAGGAATGCCCTTCTAGAACCATGGACAGCTCCAACTACACTTCACTTCTGTAGACTTCACACACACACACACACACACACACACACAGGCACATACAGACACACACACATACAGACACACACACATACAGACACACACACACACACACACATACAGACACACACAGACACACACACAGACACATACAGACACACACACACCACACACACAGACACACACACACACAGACACACACACACACACACACACACACACAGACACACACACACACAGACACACACACACACACACACAGACACACACACACAGACACATACAGACAGACACACACATACAGACACACACACACAGACACACACAGACACATACAGACACACACAGACACATACAGACACACACAGACACACACATACAGACACACACAGACACATACAGACACACACAGACACACACATACAGACACATACACAGACACACACATACAGACACATACACAGACACACACATACAGACACACACAGACACATACAGACACACACAGACACACACAGACACACACATACAGACACACACACAGACACACATACACACACAGACACATACAGACACACACAGACACACACAGACACATACAGACACACACATACAGACACACACACAGACACACAGACACACACAGACACATACAGACACACACACAGACACACACACAGACACACACAGACAGACACACACACACACACAGACACACACACACAGACACACACACAGACACATACAGACACACACACAGACACACACAGACAGACACACACACACACACAGACACATACAGACACACACAGACACATACAGACACACACACAGACACACACACACACAGACACATACACAGACACACACAGACACATACAGACACACACACAGACACACACACACACATACAGACACACATACAGACACACACAGACACACACAGACACATACAGACACACACAGAAACAGACACACACACAGACACACACACAGACACAGACAGACACACACACAGACAGACACACACACACACACACACACACACACACACACAGACACATACAGACAGACAGACACACACACACACACACAGACACATACAGACACACAGACAGACAGACACAGACACACACACACACACACACAGACACACACAGACACACATACAGACACACACACACAGAAACAGACACACACACAGACACACACACAGACACATACACACACACACACACAGACACACACACACACACACACACACACACACACACACACACAGACACATACAGACACACACACAGACAGACACACACACACACACACACACACACACACACAGACACACACACACACAGACACATACAGACACACACACACAGACACACACACACACACACACACACACACACACACACATACAGACACACACAGACACACACATACAGACACATACAGACACACACACACACATACAGACACATACAGACACACACACACACACACAGACCCACACACACACACAGAGACACACACACACACACACACACACACACACACACACACACACACAGAACCCGATGACACTCCGTATTCATTCACATTCATCCTCACTGTCACCATGGTAACCAAGCTGAACAGGAGAGAAATGCTAAGCTAACATTAGCATGTAGAGCCGGAGTGAACATTGATTATTGGTCTCTGGACTCGTGTGTTTGTAAAACTCTCAATGAAATCTTTATTTAAACAGCTCACAGCGACATCCTGCTCGGACAGGAAGAAGAAGTGTGAACAACATCTGACAAACACCATGATGCTTACAGCTGTACATGTTGTTCATGACCATATGTTAACTTGAATTCTAAAAATAAAAAGTCTTCTGTCTCTGCTCACTTCCTGTCAGCACCTGTGCTCACTTCCTGTCAGCACCTGTGCTCTGCCTCTGCTTACTTCCTGTCCGGGTGCCAGGAGTACAGTTAGCGCTAGCCTCTTGGCTAGCATTAGCTCCCTTTGGAGCTGACTGAAATAAGTTGAACATTTTCTCGTTGGGGTCAGAGGCGGATCGCTCCTTTTCTTCTTTGTTTTCTGGCACGCTAACACTGTGCAGGTCCTGGAAGTCCCCTTTTACCCCCCTTATGAGCGGCCTTGATTAGAGTTAAAGCTGTTTGTTTCCACTTCCTGTCGTGTTGTTTTAACTCTGATAAAGCATCTGATGAATGATCGTAAATGTTTGTGACGAGGCTTCTTTGACAAACTGTTTTAAACATGAAAACAAGAAAATCACAATAATAAAAATAGAAATGTCAGAGGACGAAGATTCAATTCAACTTTCATCAAGAGGAGTTCATGACCTCATCTATGAACTCATCGCTGTCCTCATCACTGTCCTCATCGCTCATCACTGTTCTCATCGCTGATCGCTGTCCTCATCGTTCATCACTGTTCTCATCGCTGATCGCTGTCCTCATCGTTCATCACTCCTTATTGCTGTCCTCATCGCTCATCACTGTCCTCATCACTGTTCTCATCGCTGATCGCTGTCCTCATCACTGTCCTCATCGCTCATCACTGTCCTCATTGCTGTCCTCATCACTGTCCTCATCACTGTCCTCATCGCTGTCCTCATCACTGTCCTCATAGCTCATCGCTGTCCTCATCGCTCATCACTGTTCTCATCGCTGATCGCTGTCCTCATCACTGTCCTCATCGCTCATCACTGTCCTCATTGCTGTCCTCATCACTGTCCTCATCGCTGTCCTCATCGCTCATCACTGTCCTCATTGCTGTCCTCATCACTGTCCTCATCACTGTCCTCATCGCTCATCACTGTCCTCATAGCTCATCGCTGTCCTCATCACTCATCGCTGTCCTCATCGCTGTCCTCATTACTGTCCTCATCGCTCATCGCTGTCCTCATCGCTCATCACTGTCCTCATCGCTCATCACTGTCCTCATCGCTGTCCTCATCGCTGTTCTCATTGCTGTCCTCATCACTGTCCTCATCGCTGTCCTCATTGTTGTCCTCATCGCTCATCGCTGTCCTCATCGCTCATCACTGTCCTCATCACTGTCCTCATCGCTCATCGCTTTCCTCATCGCTCATCATTGTCCTCATCGCTGTCCTCATCGCTCATCACTGTCCTCATCACTCATCACTGTCCTCATCGCTCATCACTGTCCTCATCGCTGTCCTCATCGCTCATCACTGTCCTCATCACTCATCACTGTCCTCATCGCTCATCGCTGTCCTCATCGCTCATCACTGTCGTCATCACTCATCGCTGTCCTCATTGCTCATCACTGTTCTCATCGCTGTCCTCATCACTGTCCTCATCGCTCAAATCACTGTCCTCATCGCTGTCCTCATCGCTCATCATTGTCCTCGTCGCTGTCCTCATCACTGTCCTCATCGCTCATCACTGTCCTCATCGCTCATCATTGTCCTCATCACTGTCCTCATTGCTGTCCTCATCACTGTCCTCATCGCTCATCACGGTTCTCATCACTGTCCTCATCACTGTCCTCATTGCTGTCCTCATCACTGTCCTCATCGCTCATCACTGTTCTCATCACTGTCCTCATCACTGTCCTCATCGCTGTCCTCATCGCTGTATTTTACCTTTAATTGTTATTGAAGAAATTAATGTATCCTCCATTTCTGATAATCCAAAGCGTAACTTTTTTTCTTTGATTAGTGATCCAACAACATTGCAAATCTGTAGATATTTTTAAAAAATCTGTGTTTGGGACGCCATATTTAGTTTTTAAGTCAATGAATGATTTTGGTTGTAAGATTTTATGAAACAAATCTCTAAATTGTTTTATGCTGAAACTTGTCCATTTACTTATATTAATGTTGATGTTAAATGTTTTTTCAAATCAGGATGTTGATGGATAGGAGAATACATAGAAGTATAGTTAGTGAAACCAAGTCTCCTAATACAGTCTTTCCATGCTAAAAGCATATTGAAGACAGTGTTTTATAGATATAAGGGAGTCCAAAGGCAAGGGATCAAAAAAAATGGCCTCCATCTGGACCCACAATGAGTCCTGTCTCCCCTAGTGACCATGATATTAAATTACATAATTGAGCTGACCAAAAGTAATATTGGAGGTTGGGGAGACCAAGGCCCCCCATGTTTTCTGGTTTCATGAGGTTTGTGAAACTAATCCTTGGTTTCTTATTGGACCAGATACATTTAGAAATGTCTTTGTTTAAAGGTTTAAAAAATGCTGCAGATAAATAACATGGTAACATTTGGAAAAGAAAGATAAATCTTGGTAGAACATTCATTATTATAACATTTATTCTTCCTAACAGAGATAATGGTAGAGTTGACCACTTACAGAAATCTGCTTTTATCTTATCTATCAGAGGGGTGTAGTTCTCTTTGCATAGATTGTCTAATTTTGGTGTGATATTTATTCCAAGGTATTTAAAGCCACCTGGCATCCATTGGAAAGGATAGGACCTATACATGTTTTCTGTTGGAGTCATATGCAAGAGGCAAGCATTAGATTTGTTAAAGTTGATCTTGTATCCGGAGTATTTCCCTAATTGTTTTATTGTACTATATAAATGTGATGTTGAGTTTTCTGGATCTGTTATATATACAATTATATCATCTGCGTATAACAATATTTTATGTTCGTTATCCTCAATCTTTAATCCTTTAATGTTTATATTGTCTCGTACACATGACGCCAATGGTTCAACCACCATTGCAAAAAGCAAGGGTGACAATGGGCACCCCTGTCTTGTCCCTCTGGTCAAAGAAAAGTACTCAGAGGGGGCATCATTAGTGATGACGGCCGCTTTGGGGTTTTTATAAATTGATTTGATCCATTCGATGAAATTAAGGCCCACATTAAAACTATGAAGAACAGAGAAAAGGAAATTCCATGCAACCCTATCGAAAGCCTTCTCCGCATCTAAGGATAGAAGCAGAGAAGGATTCCGGGAGTTGTCCAAATTATTTATTGTATTCAGAAGTCTTATATTGTCCGCAGCATATCTCCCTTTTATAAAACCTGATTGATCCAGATTTATTAATTTAGGTAGATTAGATTCGAGTCTTTTTGCTAATAGTTTTGTAATAATCTTGTAATCATGGTCAAGAAGACTAATAGGTCTATATGAGGAACAATTGAAGGGATCCTTGCCACTTTTGTGTAACACACTAATATGTGCATAATTCATGGAGTTGGGAGTATTTTATTATGACAGAAGTGATTAATCATTGCCATAAAAATTGACTGAAGATCAGTCCAGAATTCTTTATAAAATTCGGCTGAAAAACTGTCTGGCCCTGGGTTTTTGTTTGTCTGCATTAATTTACCTGTAGCCCAAACTTCTGCTTCTGTGAATGGAGAATTAAGGTGTTGTTGATCTAATTCAGAAAGTTTAGGTAAATTCATGCTTTGGAGATAATTATCCAATTCTTCTTGAGAGTAACTACTATCGGATTCATAGAGTTTGTTATAAAAGTCATAAAAAATGTTGTTAATTTCTTTTGGGTTATGATTTATCTTATTGTCTTCAGAGCGAATTGCAGATATAACCCTTTCTGATTGCTCTTTTTTTAGTTGATGGGCAAGTAATTTACTTGGTTTATTGCCAAATTCATAGTGCTTTTGTCTAATATAATACATTTTTTGGGTAATTTCCTCTGAAATGTTAAGATTTAATTTAACTCTAGCCATTATCAGTTGTCCCCAATTGTACTCTGTGGTGGCGGTCTTATGGAGTGCCTCACATCTACCTACTTCTCTTTCAACTTCTTGTCTTTGCTTCCTTTCTTCCCGTTTTTTAAAAGAATAATATGAAATTATTAGTCCCCTCAAAGTGGCTTTTGCAGCTTCCCAGATGATATTGGACTCTATTAGGGGATCATTATTTCCCTTATGTAATTGGCAATCCACCCTTGCATTTTGGATTTAAATTCTTTATCCTTAAGTAAAGAAGTATCAAATGTCCATCGGTTAAAAATAAGTTTTTCATAGTCCAAATGAATAGTTAAATAAATTCTAGCGTGATCTGAAATTATGATTGGATTTATTCCACAATCTTTTACCATATGCATGTATTTTGAGTGAACAAAAATATAATCTATTCGTGAATATGAATTATGGACATTTGAGAAAAAAGTATAGTTTTTAACATTTTGATTTCGTTCACGCCATACATCAGTGAGGCCACATTCTGCGCATAAGCCATTAAGGACCTTTGAGGATTTGGAGCTGTAGCCTTTAGTTTGATGAGATTTATCCAAGGAAGGATCCAATGTACAATTGAAATCTCCACCTATCACTCCAAATCCTTGGTACATCGATATTAGGGGCATAGACATTTAAAAAAGTTACTGGTTTTCCATCGATAAAACCCGATATCAAAACAAATCTACCATTTGGATCTGTAACTGAATTTTGCAGTTTGAATGGGATGTTTTTACTTATCAAAATACTATGAGTTTTGCATAAAGAAAAGTAAACCTGGTCAACCCAATCCCTTTTTAATTGCATATGGTCATTGTCTAACAGATATGTTTCTTGTAAAAAGGCAACATCAACTTTGTCTTTTTTAAGGGTTAGTATTTTTCTCCTTTTAAATGGATTTCCCAAGCCCTTGACATTCCATGAATGTATTTTCATGTCTGACATGGTAACTGCTGCACATTAAAATAAATAACCTTTAAAGTCTGTAGTTGGCCAACAGGAAGGTTATCACTGCTTTTATTAAGTAACATAAAGAAAACTAAAAAAGTAAAAGAATTAACCCACAAATAACATACCCGGCCGTGGTTTTATAATCCATGGTAGGCATAAGAGAAACAATTTATGGTATTGGCATCTTGGAGCTTCCTTCCTCAGTGCGTAAATAGTTATGAGAGCAGATAATATTCTACATCTCCCCCCGAAATGTAAGGGTAAGTGGGGGTAATTAGTTTATAGATTGTTCTTTTATTAAAAAAACAAAACAATGTAGAATGTAACAAAAGAGAGAGAGAGAGGAGAGAGAGAGAGAAAAATAAAAGAAAGAAAGAAAAAGTAATCAATGCCAAGCATTGTTGCTGTCTACCCCTCCTGCAGTCCATCGTGGTACATTCCATTAGATCGTACGTAGCACTGTTGAATAGGTAGGCCTGGTCATTTACTGTAAGGGGGGAATCACCGCTTGTTAGTACGTATTTTCATGGATTCATTCATCTTGATCATTTTGTGGACATTTCTTTAAATTGTGTCAACCATCTCACAGTAATTCTTCTTTTGGGTCTGTGAAGCTGTAACCTTATATGGGTGAAGCACCTAAGTAGTAGCAGATCTATGTTTGGATAGGAGCCAACTATATGTTGTCAACAACTGTTTGCTAGACAGAGAGTCTACATCTGATACGTATACAAATCAGTGTCATCTTTATTGTTTTATAGTGATGTACGCAAATGGAAAGGAATTTGTGGGCTGTACCTTCTAGCAGAATATAAGCAGCACTGTGTGATGAAGACTTGGCCATTTTGCCACTTTGCCCATGATGGCCACTTTGCCAATGATTGTCAATGATTGTGAGATCTTGGTCAGCATGGGTCAGCGATGGTCTGCACTTTGTCAGCCATGTGTGTTGTGTTTCTGTGTTGTCTGACCATGGCTGAATAAATCTAAGATGATCCACAGTCTGTTTCACGATTTCATAATTGTCCGTCTCATACAGAAATAACCCCCACCTAACACTGCTCTTCCAAAATAAAAGAGGTTAAAAAAAGAAGAAGAAAGAAATCTCGTGGCCTCGTGATAGTAGAGGGGAAGGGAAGGGGGGAGAGGGGGAAAAAAATTCTACTAATTTAAGCCGGGCTATCGCCACCGTCTTTCAAATCCCCCCCTCCCTCCGCTCCTACATTCAACCATGGTATCAACCGTCTGTCGTCACTCATTGTTGCAGGAAGTAAACACCGGTAAACGTAACGAAGGAGTGAACCAGCTAACAGAAGTGTGCACTTTAAATTCACAATTCCCCTCTCCCTATAAGTCTAACAGTCATAACGAAGGGAGTAGAATAATAAGGTTTAACCTCCACTTTGGTTTTGTAGTCTAAATGAGACTTACTTCAGCTGCATGACGAAGTTTTCTGCTTCTTTTGGATCAAAAAGATGATAATGTTTTGATGAAGAACATGAAGACGATGGGGGTATGCAAATCCTCGGAACACTTTCGATGAGCATTTTATCACCCGATCGAAGTCCTGCAGACAGATGTTGTGCAGACAGAAGTTGTGCAGACAGAAGTTGGGCAGACAGAAGTTGTGCAGACAGATGTTGTGCAGACAGATGTTGTGCAGACAGAAGTTGTGCAGACAGATGTTGTGCAGACAGATGTTGTGCAGACAGAAGTTGGGCAGACAGAAGTTGTGCAGACAGATGTTGTGCAGACAGATGTTGTGCAGACAGAAGTTGTGCAGACAGATGTTGTGCAGACAGATGTTGTGCAGACAGATGTTGTGCAGACAGATGTTGTGCAGACAGAAGTTGTGCAGACAGATGTTGGCGGATGGTGAGTTTAGCATTCCCCTGAAGTATTGACATGTTCTTTGCAGACTGTAGTATCATTTCTTTCTCCCTGAATCGAAGAAAGAGGAGACAGGGGTCTCAGTGAGGACACAAGGGGCTCAATGAGGACACAGGGGTCTCAGTGAGGAGACAGGGGTCTCAATGAGGACACAAGGGGCTCAATGAGGACACAGGGGTCTCAGTGAGGAGACAGGGGTCTCAATGAGGACACGGGGCTCAATGAGGACACGGGGCTCAATGAGGAGACAGGGGTCTCAATGAGGAGACAGGGGTCTTAATGAGGACACAGGGGGCTCAATGAGGACACAGGGCTCAATGAGGACACGGGGCTCAATGAGGACACGGGGCTCAATGAGGAGACAGGGGTCTCAATGAGGACACAGGGGGCTCAATGAGGACACGGGGCTCAATGAGGACACAGGGGGCTCAATGAGGAGACAGGGGACTCAATGAGGAGACAGGGGGCTCAATGAGGACACAGGGGGCTCAATGAGGACACAGGGGGCTCAATGAGGACACGGGGCTCAATGAGGACACAGGGCTCAATGAGGACACAGGGGGCTCAATGAGGAGACAGGGGACTCAATGAGGAGACAGGGGGCTCAATGAGGACACAGGGCTCAATGAGGACACGGGGCTCAATGAGGACACGGGGCTCAATGAGGACACAGGGGGCTCAATGAGGAGACAGGGGACTCAATGAGGAGACAGGGGGCTCAATGAGGACACAGGGGGCTCAATGAGGACACAGGGGGCTCAATGAGGACACGGGGCTCAATGAGGACACAGGGCTCAATGAGGACACAGGGGGCTCAATGAGGAGACAGGGGACTCAATGAGGAGACAGGGGGCTCAATGAGGACACAGGGGGCTCAATGAGGAGACAGGGGACTCAATGAGGAGACAGGGGGCTCAATGAGGACACGGGGCTCAATGAGGACACAGGGGGCTCAATGAGGACACAGGGGGCTCAATGAGGACACAGGGGGCTCAATGAGGACAGGGGGCTGCTGGGTCAAAGGTCAGCATCCACGTCCTGCTGGGTCAAAGGTCAGCATCCACGCCCTGCTGGGTCAAAGGTCAGCATCCACGTCCTGCTGGGTCAAAGGTCATCATCCACGTCCTGCTGGGTCAAAGGTCATCATCCACATGCTGCTGGGTCAAAGGTCATCATCCACATGCTGCTGGGTCAAAGGTCAGCATCCACGTCCTGCTGGGTCAAAGGTCATCATCCACATCCTGCTGGGTCAAAGGTCATCATCCAGAGAGATCAGAGGTCTTTGTGGGTGTTAAGAAGATTCACCATGTTTAATGCACTTTTCTTTTTTTTTAAACATCTTTGATAAATTTAACATATACAAAAAAAACTGTTTATACAAACTCTTAAAGAGGAAGAAGATACAACACAGGAACACGTTAATTCAAACATAAATCAAGACGATTATATATAAAAATAAATAAATACAAATCAAACTTTTCCAACAGAAAACATCAGGGAAATGTAAACAAACAACAAACAAACAAATCAGCAATCCTGAAAGATTTCATTTTTTTTAAATCATTTAAAAGCAGTCAAAGGAGGTTTGTTGTTTTCCACAGTGAATAATAACTCCTGAGTAAAGGTTTGTTGTTCTCCACAGTGAATAATAACTCCTGAGTAAAGGTTTGTTGTTCTCCACAGTGAATAATAACTCCTGAGTAAAGGTTTGTTGTTCTCCAGTGAATAATAACTCCTGAGTAAAGGTTTGTTGTTCTCCACAGTGAATAATAACTCCTGAGTAAAGGTTTGTTGTTCTCCAGTGAATAATAACTCCTGAGTAAAGGTTTGTTGTTCTCCACATTGAATAATAACTCCTGAGTAAAGGTTTGTTGTTTTCCACAGTGAATAATAACTCCTGAGTAAAGGTTTGTTGTTCTCCACAGTGAATAATAACTCCTGAGTAAAGGTTTGTTGTTCTCCACAGTGAATAATAACTCCTGAGTAAAGGTTTGTTGTTCTCCACAGTGAATAATAACTCCTGAGTAAAGGTTTGTTGTTCTCCACAGTGAATAATAACTCCTGAGTAAAGGTTTGTTGTTCTCCACAGTGAATAATAACTCCTGAGTAAAGGTTTGTTGTTCTCCACAGTGAATAATAACTCCTGAGTAAAGGTTTGTTGTTTTCCACAGTGAATAATAACTCCTGAGTAAAGGTTTGTTGTTTTCCACAGTGAATAATAACTCCTGAGTAAAGGTTTGTTGTTTTCCACAGTGAATAATAACTCCTGAGTAAAGGTTTGTTGTTTTCCACAGTGAATAATAACTCCTGAGTAAAGGTTTGTTGTTCTCCACAGTGAATAATAACTCCTGAGTAAAGGTTTGTTGTTCTCCAGTGAATAATAACTCCTGAGTAAAGGTTTGTTGTTCTCCAGTGAATAATAACTCCTGAGTAAAGGTTTGTTGTTTTCCACAGTGAATAATAACTCCTGAGTAAAGGTTTGTTGTTCTCCACAGTGAATAATAACTCCTGAGTAAAGGTTTGTTGTTCTCCACAGTGAATAATAACTCCTGAGTAAAGGTTTGTTGTTTTCCACAGTGAATAATAACTCCTGAGTAAAGGTTTGTTGTTCTCCAGTGAATAATAACTCCTGAGTAAAGGTTTGTTGTTTTCCACAGTGAATAATAACTCCTGAGTAAAGGTTTGTTGTTCTCCACAGTGAATAATAACTCCTGAGTAAAGGTTTGTTGTTCTCCACAGTGAATAATAACTCCTGAGTAAAGGTTTGTTGTTTTCCACAGTGAATAATAACTCCTGAGTAAAGGTTTGTTGTTCTCCAGTGAATAATAACTCCTGAGTAAAGGTTTGTTGTTCTCCACAGTGAATAATAACTCCTGAGTAAAGGTTTGTTGTTCTCCACAGTGAATAATAACTCCTGAGTAAAGGTTTGTTGTTTTCCACAGTGAATAATAACTCCTGAGTAAAGGTTTGTTGTTTGCCACAGTGAATAATAACTCCTGAGTAAAGGTTTGTTGTTCTCCACAGTGAATAATAACTCCTGAGTAAAGGTTTGTTGTTCTCCACAGTGAATAATAACTCCTGAGTAAAGGTTTGTTGTTTTCCACAGTGAATAATAACTCCTGAGTAAAGGTTTGTTGTTTTCCACAGTGAATAATAACTCCTGAGTAAAGGTTTGTTGTTCTCCACAGTGAATAATAACTCCTGAGTAAAGGTTTGTTGTTCTCCAGTGAATAATAACTCCTGAGTAAAGGTTTGTTGTTCTCCAGTGAATAATAACTCCTGAGTAAAGGTTTGTTGTTCTCCACAGTGAATAATAACTCCTGAGTAAAGGTTTGTTGTTCTCCACAGTGAATAATAACTCCTGAGTAAAGGTTTGTTGTTCTCCAGTGAATAATAACTCCTGAGTAAAGGTTTGTTGTTTTCCACAGTGAATAATAACTCCTGAGTAAAGGTTTGTTGTTCTCCAGTGAATAATAACTCCTGAGTAAAGGTTTGTTGTTTTCCACAGTGAATAATAACTCCTGAGTAAAGGTTTGTTGTTTTCCACAGTGAATAATAACTCCTGAGTAAAGGTTTGTTGTTCTCCACAGTGAATAATAACTCCTGAGTAAAGGTTTGTTGTTCTCCACAGTGAATAATAACTCCTGAGTAAAGGTTTGTTGTTTTCCACAGTGAATAATAACTCCTGAGTAAAGGTTTGTTGTTCTCCACAGTGAATAATAACTCCTGAGTAAAGGTTTGTTGTTCTCCACAGTGAATAATAACTCCTGAGTAAAGGTTTGTTGTTCTCCAGTGAATAATAACTCCTGAGTAAAGGTTTGTTGTTCTCCAGTGAATAATAACTCCTGAGTAAAGGTTTGTTGTTCTCCACAGTGAATAATAACTCCTGAGTAAAGGTTTGTTGTTCTCCACAGTGAATAATAACTCCTGAGTAAAGGTTTGTTGTTCTCCAGTGAATAATAACTCCTGAGTAAAGGTTTGTTGTTTTCCACAGTGAATAATAACTCCTGAGTAAAGGTTTGTTGTTCTCCAGTGAATAATAACTCCTGAGTAAAGGTTTGTTGTTCTCCAGTGAATAATAACTCCTGACTCCTGAGTAAAGGTTTGTTGTTTTCCACAGTGAATAATAACTCCTGAGTAAAGGTTTGTTGTTCTCCAGTGAATAATAACTCCTGAGTAAAGGTTTGTTGTTTTCCACAGTGAATAATAACTCCTGAGTAAAGGTTTGTTGTTCTCCAGTGAATAATAACTCCTGAGTAAAGGTTTGTTGTTCTCCAGTGAATAATAACTCCTGAGTAAAGGTTTGTTGTTCTCCACAGTGAATAATAACTCCTGAGTAAAGGTTTGTTGTTCTCCAGTGAATAATAACTCCTGAGGAAAGGTTTGTTGTTTTCCACAGTGAATAATAACTCCTGAGTAAAGGTTTGTTGTTCTCCACAGTGAATAATAACTCCTGAGTAAAGGTTTGTTGTTCTCCACAGTGAATAATAACTCCTGAGTAAAGGTTTGTTGTTCTCCACAGTGAATAATAACTCCTGAGTAAAGGTTTGTTGTTTTCCACAGTGAATAATAACTCCTGAGTAAAGGTTTGTTGTTTTCCACAGTGAATAATAACTCCTGAGTAAAGGTTTGTTGTTCTCCAGTGAATAATAACTCCTGAGTAAAGGTTTGTTGTTCTCCAGTGAATAATAACTCCTGACTCCTGAGTAAAGGTTTGTTGTTTTCCACAGTGAATAATAACTCCTGAGTAAAGGTTTGTTGTTCTCCAGTGAATAATAACTCCTGAGTAAAGGTTTGTTGTTCTCCACAGTGAATAATAACTCCTGAGTAAAGGTTTGTTGTTGTCCAGTGAATAATAACTCCTGAGTAAAGGTTTTTTGTTCTCCACAGTGAATAATAACTCCTGAGTAAAGGTTTGTTGTTCTCCAGTGAATAATAACTCCTGAGTAAAGGTTTGTTGTTCTCTAGTGAATAATAACTCCTGAGTAAAGGTTTGTTGTTCTCCAGTGAATAATAACTCCTGAGTAAAGGTTTGTTGTTCTCCACAGTGAATAATAACTCCTCAGTAAAGGTTTGTTGTTCTCCAGTGAATAATAACTCCTGAGTAAAGGTTTGTTGTTTTCCACAGTGAATAATAACTCCTCAGTAAAGGTTTGTTGTTCTCCAGTGAATAATAACTCCTGAGTAAAGGTTTGTTGTTCTCTAGTGAATAATAACTCCTGAGTAAAGGTTTGTTGTTCTCCAGTGAATAATAACTCCTGAGTAAAGGTTTGTTGTTCTCCACAGTGAATAATAACTCCTGAGTAAAGGTTTGTTGTTCTCCAGTGAATAATAACTCCTGAGTAAAGGTTTGTTGTTTTCCACAGTGAATAATAACTCCTGAGTAAAGGTTTGTTGTTCTCCAGTGAATAATAACTCCTGAGTAAAGGTTTGTTGTTCTCCAGTGAATAATAACTCCTGAGTAAAGGTTTGCTGTTCTCCACAGTGAATAATAACTCCTGAGTAAAGGTTTGTTGTTTTCCACAGTGAATAATAACTCCTGAGTAAAGGTTTGTTGTTCTCCACAGTGAATAATAACTCCTGAGTAAAGGTTTGTTGTTCTCCACAGTGAATAATAACTCCTGAGTAAAGGTTTGTTGTTCTCCAGTGAATAATAACTCCTGAGTAAAGGTTTGTTGTTCTCCACAGTGAATAATAACTCCTGAGTAAAGGTTTGTTGTTCTCCACAGTGAATAATAACTCCTGAGTAAAGGTTTGTTGTTCTCCACAGTGAATAATAACTCCTGAGTAAAGGTTTGTTGTTCTCCACAGTGAATAATAACTCCTGAGTAAAGGTTTGTTGTTTTCCACAGTGAATAATAACTCCTGAGTAAAGGTTTGTTGTTCTCCAGTGAATAATAACTCCTGAGTAAAGGTTTGTTGTTCTCCACAGTGAATAATAACTCCTGAGTAAAGGTTTGTTGTTCTCCACAGTGAATAATAACTCCTGAGTAAAGGTTTGTTGTTTTCCACAGTGAATAATAACTCCTGAGTAAAGGTTTGTTGTTCTCCAGTGAATAATAACTCCTGAGTAAAGGTTTGTTGTTCTCCACAGTGAATAATAACTCCTGAGTAAAGGTTTGTTGTTCTCCACAGTGAATAATAACTCCTGAGTAAAGGTTTGTTGTTCTCCAGTGAATAATAACTCCTGAGTAAAGGTTTGTTGTTCTCCACAGTGAATAATAACTCCTGAGTAAAGGTTTGTTGTTCTCCACAGTGAATAATAACTCCTGAGTAAAGGTTTGTTGTTCTCCACAGTGAATAATAACTCCTGAGTAAAGGTTTGTTGTTCTCCACAGTGAATAATAACTCCTGAGTAAAGGTTTGTTGTTTTCCACAGTGAATAATAACTCCTGAGTAAAGGTTTGTTGTTCTCCAGTGAATAATAACTCCTGAGTAAAGGTTTGTTGTTCTCCACAGTGAATAATAACTCCTGAGTAAAGGTTTGTTGTTCTCCACAGTGAATAATAACTCCTGAGTAAAGGTTTGTTGTTCTCCAGTGAATAATAACTCCTGAGTAAAGGTTTGTTGTTCTCCACAGTGAATAATAACTCCTGAGTAAAGGTTTGTTGTTCTCCACAGTGAATAATAACTCCTGAGTAAAGGTTTGTTGTTCTCCACAGTGAATAATAACTCCTGAGTAAAGGTTTGTTGTTCTCCACAGTGAATAATAACTCCTGAGTAAAGGTTTGTTGTTTTCCACAGTGAATAATAACTCCTGAGTAAAGGTTTGTTGTTCTCCAGTGAATAATAACTCCTGAGTAAAGGTTTGTTGTTCTCCACAGTGAATAATAACTCCTGAGTAAAGGTTTGTTGTTCTCCACAGTGAATAATAACTCCTGAGTAAAGGTTTGTTGTTCTCCACAGTGAATAATAACTCCTGAGTAAAGGTTTGTTGTTCTCCACAGTGAATAATAACTCCTGAGTAAAGGTTTGTTGTTCTCCAGTGAATAATAACTCCTGAGTAAAGGTTTGTTGTTCTCCACAGTGAATAATAACTCCTGAGTAAAGGTTTGTTGTTCTCCACAGTGAATAATAACTCCTGAGTAAAGGTTTGTTGTTCTCCACAGTGAATAATAACTCCTGAGTAAAGGTTTGTTGTTCTCCACAGTGAATAATAACTCCTGAGTAAAGGTTTGTTGTTTTCCACAGTGAATAATAACTCCTGAGTAAAGGTTTGTTGTTCTCCAGTGAATAATAACTCCTGAGTAAAGGTTTGTTGTTCTCCACAGTGAATAATAACTCCTGAGTAAAGGTTTGTTGTTCTCCAGTGAATAATAACTCCTGAGTAAAGGTTTGTTGTTCTCCAGTGAATAATAACTCCTGAGTAAAGGTTTGTTGTTTTCCACAGTGAATAATAACTCCTGAGTAAAGGTTTGTTGTTCTCCAGTGAATAATAACTCCTGAGTAAAGGTTTGTTGTTCTCCACAGTGAATAATAACTCCTGAGTAAAGGTTTGTTGTTCTCCACAGTGAATAATAACTCCTGAGTAAAGGTTTGTTGTTCTCCACAGTGAATAATAACTCCTGAGTAAAGGTTTGTTGTTCTCCACAGTGAATAATAACTCCTGAGTAAAGGTTTGTTGTTCTCCAGTGAATAATAACTCCTGAGTAAAGGTTTGTTGTTCTCCACAGTGAATAATAACTCCTGAGTAAAGGTTTGTTGTTCTCCACAGTGAATAATAACTCCTGAGTAAAGGTTTGTTGTTCTCCACAGTGAATAATAACTCCTGAGTAAAGGTTTGTTGTTCTCCACAGTGAATAATAACTCCTGAGTAAAGGTTTGTTGTTTTCCACAGTGAATAATAACTCCTGAGTAAAGGTTTGTTGTTCTCCAGTGAATAATAACTCCTGAGTAAAGGTTTGTTGTTCTCCACAGTGAATAATAACTCCTGAGTAAAGGTTTGTTGTTCTCCACAGTGAATAATAACTCCTGAGTAAAGGTTTGTTGTTCTCCACAGTGAATAATAACTCCTGAGTAAAGGTTTGTTGTTCTCCAGTGAATAATAACTCCTGAGTAAAGGTTTGTTGTTCTCCACAGTGAATAATAACTCCTGAGTAAAGGTTTGTTGTTCTCCACAGTGAATAATAACTCCTGAGTAAAGGTTTGTTGTTCTCCACAGTGAATAATAACTCCTGAGTAAAGGTTTGTTGTTCTCCACAGTGAATAATAACTCCTGAGTAAAGGTTTGTTGTTCTCCACAGTGAATAATAACTCCTGAGTAAAGGTTTGTTGTTTTCCAGTGAATAATAACTCCTGAGTAAAGGTTTGTTGTTTTCCACAGTGAATAATAACTCCTGAGTAAAGGTTTGTTGTTCTCCAGTGAATAATAACTCCTGAGTAAAGGTTTGTTGTTCTCCACAGTGAATAATAACTCCTGAGTAAAGGTTTGTTGTTCTCCAGTGAATAATAACTCCTGAGTAAAGGTTTGTTGTTCTCCAGTGAATAATAACTCCTGAGTAAAGGTTTGTTGTTTTCCACAGTGAATAATAACTCCTGAGTAAAGGTTTGTTGTTCTCCAGTGAATAATAACTCCTGAGTAAAGGTTTGTTGTTTTCCACAGTGAATAATAACTCCTGAGTAAAGGTTTGTTGTTCTCCACAGTGAATAATAACTCCTGAGTAAAGGTTTGTTGTTCTCCACAGTGAATAATAACTCCTGAGTAAAGGTTTGTTGTTTTCCACAGTGAATAATAACTCCTGAGTAAAGGTTTGTTGTTCTCCACAGTGAATAATAACTCCTGAGTAAAGGTTTGTTGTTCTCCAGTGAATAATAACTCCTGAGTAAAGGTTTGTTGTTCTCCACAGTGAATAATAACTCCTGAGTAAAGGTTTGTTGTTCTCCACAGTGAATAATAACTCCTGAGTAAAGGTTTGTTGTTCTCCACAGTGAATAATAACTCCTGAGTAAAGGTTTGTTGTTCTCCACAGTGAATAATAACTCCTGAGTAAAGGTTTGTTGTTCTCCAGTGAATAATAACTCCTGAGTAAAGGTTTGTTGTTCTCCACAGTGAATAATAACTCCTGAGTAAAGGTTTGTTGTTCTCCACAGTGAATAATAACTCCTGAGTAAAGGTTTGTTGTTCTCCAGTGAATAATAACTCCTGAGTAAAGGTTTGTTGTTTTCCACAGTGAATAACTCCTGAGTAAAGGTTTGTTGTTCTCCACAGTGAATAATAACTCCTGAGTAAAGGTTTGTTGTTCTCCACAGTGAATAATAACTCCTGAGTAAAGGTTTGTTGTTTTCCACAGTGAATAATAACTCCTGAGTAAAGGTTTGTTGTTCTCCAGTGAATAATAACTCCTGAGTAAAGGTTTGTTGTTCTCCACAGTGAATAATAACTCCTGAGTAAAGGTTTGTTGTTCTCCACAGTGAATAATAACTCCTGAGTAAAGGTTTGTTGTTCTCCAGTGAATAATAACTCCTGAGTAAAGGTTTGTTGTTCTCCACAGTGAATAATAACTCCTGAGTAAAGGTTTGTTGTTCTCCAGTGAATAATAACTCCTGAGTAAAGGTTTGTTGTTCTCCACAGTGAATAATAACTCCTGAGTAAAGGTTTGTTGTTCTCCACAGTGAATAATAACTCCTGAGTAAAGGTTTGTTGTTCTCCAGTGAATAATAACTCCTGAGTAAAGGTTTGTTGTTCTCCAGTGAATAATAACTCCTGAGTAAAGGTTTGTTGTTCTCCACAGTGAATAATAACTCCTGAGTAAAGGTTTGTTGTTCTCCAGTGAATAATAACTCCTGAGTAAAGGTTTGTTGTTTTCCACAGTGAATAATAACTCCTGAGTAAAGGTTTGTTGTTCTCCACAGTGAATAATAACTCCTGAGTAAAGGTTTGTTGTTTTCCACAGTGAATAATAACTCCTGAGTAAAGGTTTGTTGTTTTCCACAGTGAATAATAACTCCTGAGTAAAGGTTTGTTGTTTTCCACAGTGAATAATAACTCCTGAGTAAAGGTTTGTTGTTCTCCACAGTGAATAATAACTCCTGAGTAAAGGTTTGTTGTTCTCCACAGTGAATAATAACTCCTGAGTAAAGGTTTGTTGTTCTCCACAGTGAATAATAACTCCTGAGTAAAGGTTTGTTGTTTTCCACAGTGAATAATAACTCCTGAGTAAAGGTTTGTTGTTCTCCAGTGAATAATAACTCCTGAGTAAAGGTTTGTTGTTCTCCACAGTGAATAATAACTCCTGAGTAAAGGTTTGTTGTTCTCCAGTGAATAATAACTCCTGAGTAAAGGTTTGTTGTTCTCCACAGTGAATAATAACTCCTGAGTAAAGGTTTGTTGTTCTCCACAGTGAATAATAACTCCTGAGTAAAGGTTTGTTGTTCTCCACAGTGAATAATAACTCCTGAGTAAAGGTTTGTTGTTCTCCACAGTGAATAATAACTCCTGAGTAAAGGTTTGTTGTTCTCCAGTGAATAATAACTCCTGAGTAAAGGTTTGTTGTTTTCCACAGTGAATAACTCCTGAGTAAAGGTTTGTTGTTCTCCACAGTGAATAATAACTCCTGAGTAAAGGTTTGTTGTTCTCCACAGTGAATAATAACTCCTGAGTAAAGGTTTGTTGTTTTCCACAGTGAATAATAACTCCTGAGTAAAGGTTTGTTGTTCTCCACAGTGAATAATAACTCCTGAGTAAAGGTTTGTTGTTCTCCACAGTGAATAATAACTCCTGAGTAAAGGTTTGTTGTTCTCCAGTGAATAATAACTCCTGAGTAAAGGTTTGTTGTTCTCCACAGTGAATAATAACTCCTGAGTAAAGGTTTGTTGTTTTCCACAGTGAATAATAACTCCTGAGTAAAGGTTTGTTGTTCTCCACAGTGAATAATAACTCCTGAGTAAAGGTTTGTTGTTCTCCACAGTGAATAATAACTCCTGAGTAAAGGTTTGTTGTTCTCCACAGTGAATAATAACTCCTGAGTAAAGGTTTGTTGTTTTCCACAGTGAATAATAACTCCTGAGTAAAGGTTTGTTGTTCTCCAGTGAATAATAACTCCTGAGTAAAGGTTTGTTGTTCTCCACAGTGAATAATAACTCCTGAGTAAAGGTTTGTTGTTCTCCACAGTGAATAATAACTCCTGAGTAAAGGTTTGTTGTTCTCCAGTGAATAATAACTCCTGAGTAAAGGTTTGTTGTTCTCCACAGTGAATAATAACTCCTGAGTAAAGGTTTGTTGTTCTCCAGTGAATAATAACTCCTGAGTAAAGGTTTGTTGTTCTCCACAGTGAATAATAACTCCTGAGTAAAGGTTTGTTGTTCTCCAGTGAATAATAACTCCTGAGTAAAGGTTTGTTGTTCTCCACAGTGAATAATAACTCCTGAGTAAAGGTTTGTTGTTCTCCAGTGAATAATAACTCCTGAGTAAAGGTTTGTTGTTCTCCAGTGAATAATAACTCCTGAGTAAAGGTTTGTTGTTCTCCAGTGAATAATAACTCCTGAGTAAAGGTTTGTTGTTCTCCACAGTGAATAATAACTCCTGAGTAAAGGTTTGTTGTTCTCCAGTGAATAATAACTCCTGAGTAAAGGTTTGTTGTTCTCCAGTGAATAATAACTCCTGAGTAAAGGTTTGTTGTTCTCCACAGTGAATAATAACTCCTGAGTAAAGGTTTGTTGTTCTCCAGTGAATAATAACTCCTGAGTAAAGGTTTGTTGTTTTCCACAGTGAATAATAACTCCTGAGTAAAGGTTTGTTGTTCTCCAGTGAATAATAACTCCTGAGTAAAGGTTTGTTGTTCTCCAGTGAATAATAACTCCTGAGTAAAGGTTTGTTGTTCTCCACAGTGAATAATAACTCCTGAGTAAAGGTTTGTTGTTCTCCACAGTGAATAATAACTCCTGAGTAAAGGTTTGTTGTTTTCCACAGTGAATAATAACTCCTGAGTAAAGGTTTGTTGTTTTCCACAGTGAATAATAACTCCTGAGTAAAGGTTTGTTGTTCTCCAGTGAATAATAACTCCTGAGGAAAGGTTTGTTGTTTTCCACAGTGAATAATAACTCCTGAGTAAAGGTTTGTTGTTCTCCACAGTGAATAATAACTCCTGAGTAAAGGTTTGTTGTTCTCCACAGTGAATAATAACTCCTGAGTAAAGGTTTGTTGTTTTCCACAGTGAATAATAACTCCTGAGTAAAGGTTTGTTGTTCTCCACAGTGAATAATAACTCCTGAGTAAAGGTTTGTTGTTCTCCACAGTGAATAATAACTCCTGAGTAAAGGTTTGTTGTTCTCCACAGTGAATAATAACTCCTGAGTAAAGGTTTGTTGTTCTCCAGTGAATAATAACTCCTGAGTAAAGGTTTGTTGTTCTCCAGTGAATAATAACTCCTGAGTAAAGGTTTGTTGTTCTCCACAGTGAATAATAACTCCTGAGTAAAGGTTTGTTGTTCTCCAGTGAATAATAACTCCTGAGTAAAGGTTTGTTGTTCTCCAGTGAATAATAACTCCTGAGTAAAGGTTTGTTGTTCTCCACAGTGAATAATAACTCCTGAGTAAAGGTTTGTTGTTCTCCACAGTGAATAATAACTCCTGAGTAAAGGTTTGTTGTTCTCCAGTGAATAATAACTCCTGAGTAAAGGTTTGTTGTTTTCCACAGTGAATAATAACTCCTGAGTAAAGGTTTGTTGTTCTCCACAGTGAATAATAACTCCTGAGTAAAGGTTTGTTGTTCTCCACAGTGAATAATAACTCCTGAGTAAAGGTTTGTTGTTTTCCACAGTGAATAATAACTCCTGAGTAAAGGTTTGTTGTTCTCCACAGTGAATAATAACTCCTGAGTAAAGGTTTGTTGTTCTCCACAGTGAATAATAACTCCTGAGTAAAGGTTTGTTGTTCTCCACAGTGAATAATAACTCCTGAGTAAAGGTTTGTTGTTCTCCAGTGAATAATAACTCCTGAGTAAAGGTTTGTTGTTCTCCAGTGAATAATAACTCCTGAGTAAAGGTTTGTTGTTCTCCACAGTGAATAATAACTCCTGAGTAAAGGTTTGTTGTTCTCCAGTGAATAATAACTCCTGAGTAAAGGTTTGTTGTTCTCCAGTGAATAATAACTCCTGAGTAAAGGTTTGTTGTTCTCCACAGTGAATAATAACTCCTGAGTAAAGGTTTGTTGTTCTCCACAGTGAATAATAACTCCTGAGTAAAGGTTTGTTGTTCTCCAGTGAATAATAACTCCTGAGTAAAGGTTTGTTGTTTTCCACAGTGAATAATAACTCCTGAGTAAAGGTTTGTTGTTCTCCACAGTGAATAATAACTCCTGAGTAAAGGTTTGTTGTTCTCCACAGTGAATAATAACTCCTGAGTAAAGGTTTGTTGTTTTCCACAGTGAATAATAACTCCTGAGTAAAGGTTTGTTGTTCTCCGTGTCTGAAAGGTTTAAATCATCAACAACAAACTTCTAATGTTTGAGAAACAAACAAGTTCTCACCACAGAGAGCACGAGGCTGATATTTCATGCACGTTATCCGTGTCAGATCTAGATTTGACAAAACCTGTCTTATTCTGAAGGGTAATACCGGAAGTCGTTGCCTCTGACGTCAGCGGCTCCTGTCTGTGCTCGTGCTGACGATGGGAGACGTTCTCTGCGAAGAGCTCGAGGACTTAGTTCAT
>NC_089198.1:327194-337194 GCF_963930695.1 Labrus bergylta | reverse complement strand
GGTGTTTGATGTGTTGTACCTGTACAGGTGTTTGATGTGTTGTACCTGTGCAGGTGTTTGATGTGTTGTACCTGTGTTTGATGTGTTGTACCTGTACAGGTGTTTGATGTGTTGTACCTGTGCAGGTGTTGGATGTGTTGTACCTGTGTTGGATGTGTTGTACCTGTGCAGGTGTTTGATGTGTTGTACCTGTGTTGGATGTGTTGTACCTGTGCAGGTCTTTGATGTGTTGTACCTGTGTTGGATGTGTTGTACCTGTGCAGGTGTTGGATGTGTTGTACCTGTGTTTGATGTGTTGTACCTGTGCAGGTGTTTGATGTGTTGTACCTGTGCAGGTGTTTGATGTGTTGTACCTGTGCAGGTGTTTGATGTGTTGTACCTGTGTTTGATGTGTTGTACCTGTGCAGGTGTTTGATGTGTTGTACCTGTGCAGGTGTTTGATGTGTTGTACCTGTGCAGGTCTTTGATGTGTTGTACCTGTGCAGGTGTTTGATGTGTTGTACAGGTGTTTGATGTGTTGTACCTGTGCAGGTGTTTGATGTGTTGTACAGGTGTTTGATGTGTTGTACCTGTGCAGGTGTTTGAGGCCGTGCTGTCCTGGGTGCATCATGACCAGGAGCGGAGGGAGTCTCTGCTGCCGGAGCTGCTGTCAAAGATCAGACTTCCTCTGTGTCGGCCTCAGTTCCTGTCAGACCGCGTCCAGCAGGATGAACTCGTACGCTGCTGCCATAAATGCAGGTGTGTGACTGTGCTCAGGTGTAATGTTGTTATAGGTACTTACCTGTGTTTAAATGTTGATGACAGTACAGTTGAACACCTGTTAGAGACTCTGTATGTTTTCAGGGACCTGGTGGATGAAGCCAAAGATTTCCACCTGATGCCTGAGCGTCGCCCTCACCTGCCCGCCTTTAAGACCAGACAGAGGTGCTGCACCTCCATCACAGGACTCATCTACGCTGTGGGAGGACTCAACAGCTCAGGTACTGCTCACCTGTCTGTTCCCACCTGTCCACCAGCGCTTTGAATTACAGCAGCATCTAGTGGACACTGGGGGAACTGCAGCCAGGACAATGTTGTGTTTTCGGCCCTACTTTAATCGTTGACCAATCACAGAAGGTGTTATGTCACTGCTGATATCTGATTGGTACTCAATCATTCTTTTCAACTTTCAGGTGACTCCTTAAACATCGTCGAAGTGTTTGATCCAATTGGGAATTTCTGGGAACGCTGCCAGCCAATGAGGACTGCCCGGAGCAGAGTGGGCGTGGCTGTTGTTAACGGGCTGCTGTATGCGATTGGTGGATATGATGGCCAATCACGTCTCAGCACTGTAGAGGTTTACAACCCTGAGACCGACAGCTGGACACAAGTGTCGAGCATGAACAGCCAGCGCAGGTGAATCCACAGATCAACAGCTGATCATGACTCTGATCAACAGCTGATCAACAGCTGATCAACAGCTGATCATGACTCTGATCAACAGCTGATCAACAGCTGATCATGACTCTGATCATGACTCTGATCAACAGCTGATCATGACTCTGATCAACAGCTGATCATGACTCTGATCAACAGCTGATCATGACTCTGATCAACAGCTGATCAATACACCGATCATTCCTCTGGAAACCTCTGTGTGTGTTTCTGTCCTCAGCGCCATGGGAACACTTGTGATTGACGGTCACATCTACGTGTGCGGCGGCTATGATGGAAAGTCCTCTCTGAACTCTGTGGAGTGTTACTCGCCAGAGACCGACAGGTGAGTCACCTGTTAGCTCCACCCCCCTGTGTGTGTGTGTCTGTGTGTCTGTGTGTGTGTGTGTGTGTCTGTGTGTGTCTGTGTGTGTGTCTGTGTGTGTGTGTGTGTGTGTGTGTGTGTGTCTATGTCTGTGTGTGTCTATGTGTGTCTGTGTGTGTGTGTGTGTGTCTGTGTGTCTGTGTGTGTGTGTGTGTGTGTGTGTGTGTGTGTGTCTGTGTGTCTGTGTCTGTGTGTGTGTGTGTGTCTGTGTCTGTGTGTGTGTGTGTGTGTGTGTGTGTGTGTGTCTGTCTGTCTGTGTGTGTGTGTGTCTGTGTGTCTGTGTGTGTGTGTGTGTGTGTCTGTGTGTGTCTGTGTGTGTGTCTGTGTGTGTGTGTGTGTGTGTGTGTGTGTGTCTATGTCTGTGTGTGTCTATGTGTGTCTATGTCTGTGTGTGTGTGTGTGTGTCTGTGTGTCTGTGTGTGTGTGTGTGTGTGTGTGTGTGTGTGTGTCTGTGTCTGTGTGTGTGTGTGTGTCTGTGTCTGTGTGTGTGTGTGTGTGTGTGTGTGTGTGTGTCTGTCTGTCTGTGTGTGTGTGTGTCTGTGTGTCTGTGTGTGTGTGTGTGTGTGTGTCTGTGTCTGTGTGTGTGTGTGTGTGTGTGTGTCTGTGTGTCTGTGTCTGTGTCTGTGTGTGTGTGTGTGTGTCTGTGTGTGTGTGTGTGTGTGTGTGTGTGTCTGTCTGTCTGTGTGTGTGTGTGTGTGTGTGTGTGTGTGTGTGTCTGTGTCTGTGTCTGTGTGTGTGTGTGTGTGTGTGTGTCTGTGTGTCTGTGTGTGTGTGTGTCTGTGTGTGTGTGTGTGTGTGTGTGTCTGTGTGTGTGCGTGTTTAAGTTCTGATTGTCAAACAGTCGTTAGATGTTTTCATATTTAACATTCAGAGAAGATTTGATTTACAATATGAATCGTCTTCTTTTGGCGCTGGGTAAAACGCTGAATGATTTTAGTAAATAATGGAATTGCGATTTAAAATGTGATTATTTTCTTTTGGTTCTTTATCTCTTTTTGTATTTTCAACAGACACAAGCAATACATCTTTCTACTTTAAACTCTTTATATGTGATGTTTTGATCCAGCAGATGTCGCCCTTGAGCACCAGCATGAACCAAAACAACTGGCGCTGCATTGTTGTGTTAGCATGCTAATGCTAGCGATCTTTATTATGCTGGTATCTTCACACTGCATGTAAATTGACCTGAAATGAGCGTGATCTAGAAACACAGTTAAGCAGTGAGTACAGTATGTTATTCTTCTTTTCTCTAGTCCCTCAATTAAACAACTTTTATACACGAGGGGAGGAGTCAGCCGGCCGTCCTGGCGATGTAAACAAAGTGAAGATAGGACTCTGAAAACTCTGAAAACATCACAGACAGTGGGACTCGGGTGTTACACCCATTGTAGACAGTCATGACTCACAGAGTTATTTTCAGAGGAGAAACTTGATTTCTATAGAACAAAGTGAATATCAGAGAGAAACAGCCCGGCTGATGTTACCTGAAGGACACAAACAGATGAGACTTTGATTTGATGACATGTTTTTATTTACTTCAGTCTCACTTGTATTTTGACTGATGTGTTTCACTTCCAGCCTTGTAAGTATGTAATCGTTGTCATGACAACATCATTTGACTCTAGGGTCCAGGAGTGATGCAACAGCTCAGCTTTGTTCCTGTGTCCCAGCAGCTTCCTGCTCAGTCCTCTGGTCATCTCTGAGGTCATTTCCTGAAAGAAACCAAAAGAGTTTCATTCAAACAAAATGACCTTTAATCCCTGAATTCTGCGTTGGACTGAACATGTCATGTTGAACCTTTGGAGCTCAGTGGGTGTGGTTAACCCTGCTGTGGGTGTGGTTAACCCTGCTGTGGGTGTGGTTAACCCTGCAGTGGGTGTGGTTAACCCTGTTGTGGGTGTGGTTAACCCTGCGGTGGGTGTGGTTAACCCTGCAGTGGGTGTGGTTAACCCTGTTGTGGGTGTGGTTAACCCTGTTGTGGGTGTGGTTAACCCTGCGGTGGGTGTGGTTAACCCTGTTGTGGGTGTGGTTAACCCTGCGGTGGGTGTGGTTAACCCTGCTGTGGGTGTCAGAGTGGTCCGTAGAGCTTCCTAACAGTGCTGTCTCCACTTGTCCTTGCTGTGTGTCCCTTTAAACGCTGACAGGTGGACAGTAGTGACCGAGATGAGCGCCAGTCGCAGTGCTGCCGGCGTGACCGTGTTTGATGGACGGATCTTCGTCTCTGGCGGCCATGACGGTTTACAGATCTTCAACACGGTGAGTGAGCACGATCTCCGTGTGATGTTTTAGTAATCTGAGGTGTGACTTGATCCTTAATGCTGTTCCCCTCGTGTCCTCCAGGTGGAGTACTACAACCACCACACTAACCGATGGCACCCGGCAGCCGCCATGATGAACAAGCGCTGTCGTCACGGGGCGGCCGCTCTGGGCAGCCACATGTACGTGGCGGGGGGGTACGACGGCTCAGGGTTCTTGAGTGGGGCGGAAGTGTTCAGCTCGGCGTCGGGTCAGTGGAGCCTCCTGGTGGCCATGAACACACGGCGCAGCAGAGTGTCGCTGGTGTCCACGTCAGGACGTCTGTACGCAGTGGGCGGGTACGATGGACAGTCCAACCTCAGCTCTGTGGAGATGTACAACCCTGACACCAACCGCTGGACCTTCAGGACCCCCATGGTCAGCCATGAAGGGGGGGTGGGGGTGGGGTGTATCCCTCTGCAGCCCGCCTAAACCATCCAATCAGAGACCAAGAACTGATGAGTCACTGACGGCTGCAGGCGGGTCAGCGGCGCCCTCCGCTGGCGTTCACTGAGCTTTATCGGTACGATGGCTGGGCTCAGACCTGCACACTGATGTCAGGCCTGTGGGATTATGGGTAAAAGCGTTAGAGCTAGCCTCTGGAGGTTAGCTGCTAGCATTGTGCTAATTGTTAGCGTGTGGACGGATTGTTTAATTTAGATTTTATACTGAAATGACCAACAGGAAGTCACTTGCTCTCCTGAGCAAACAAAGCTGCTGAAACAGGATGTTGACTCTGATCTGACCTCACTGGGCCGTCTGATTGGTCGGCTCTAACCAATACGAGCGATCAAACGGGCAGGAAGTGATGCTGCACACACAAACAGTGAAAAAGTTTGATCACAGACTTTATTCAAAAGCAAACATGGTTCAATATTCAGCAGCGCCCTCTGCAGGCTGATACGAGCGTCACACTGATGGAAACATCAGCTGCTCTGATTGGTCCTTTATCTGTTTACAGTCTGATCATGTTCACGTGCAGCGCGGCAGCCTCCATTTACACTGAGCTGCTACTGTTAGCTTGTTAGCTGCTGCTGTTAGCCTGATAGCAGCTCATATTAGCAGCTGTTAGCAGCTCATGTTAGCAGCTGTTAGCAGCTCAAGTTAGCAGCTGTTAGCAGCTCATGTTAGCAGCTGTTAGCAGCTCATGTTAGCAGCTGTTAGCAGCTCATGTTAGCAGCACGTGTTAGCAGCACGTGTTAGCAGCACGTGTTAGCAGCTGTTAGCACGTTAGCAGCTGAAGTTAGCAGCTGTTAGCAGCTGTTAGCAGCTGTTAGCAGCTGTTAGCAGCTCATGTTAGCAGCACGTGTTAGCAGCTGTTAGCACGTTAGCAGCTGAAGTTAGCAGCTGTTAGCAGCTGTTAGCAGCTGTTCGCTGAGTAACGGGCATAGATAGCTTTCACTGGATTTAATTTGATTCTGAAGAAAACTTAGGAACATGAAGAGATCGCATCCTGAAGTGATGATGTCACACTGAATGACATCATCACCCTCCTGCAGTGTGTCTCCCCTCTCGGCTGTTTGTCCTGAAGGGGGCGCTGGAGGAGACCTGCTGATGTTGTATTCAGAGATCCTTCTGGAAGCTGATTGATGGTCCTGGTTGTCATGGAGACCATGTTTTCAGAGATGATGAAGGGGGACTGAAAGCTTTGGAAAGTGTTGTTTATTTACAGAAAATAAAAGTCAAATTCATTCAAAGCACTGATGTTATTGAATTGTCCCTCTGCAGCTTCCATACATGTTTATTTTAATTTTCTTGATTAATTTATGAATGATTAATTGTCTACTGAGAGGTTTGTGATCATTAAAGAGGCTCATGTTCCTGGACTGTCTCCTCTTTCTTCACTTTGTCTCCACATTTGAAACTCCAGCAGATCATCACAGACAAACAAAGATCCTCTCTGACCAATCACAGCACAGACACACTGTGATGTCATTAGTGAAACAGATGGTGGAGGTTGTAGAGACCACGAGAAGTAACTCATTCAAACAGCAGTTCACATCAGACATGTTGCTGCAGGAGCTGGGGATCGGACCCTCCACCTTCTGGTCTATAAACCCCTCTGAGCTCTGCCAACATGCCAACCCATATTGAAGCAGGTTGTTGTTGCCATGGTAACTGATGCTGCACATCTCACCTGCTCATGTTAAAATCAGCCTTCTAAATCGCCTGAGAATTGTGCGCAGTGACACTCATTAAGATGTCAGTGCTGATTGGTTAAGACCTCAGACACGCCCCCAAACTACAGGACTCGAAGGTCAGAAGTCATTCACAGACTTCAGAGAGGATCTAAGTTACACAGAGCTGTGGCTCAGTGGTAGAGGTTCGATCCCCAGCTTCTTTCAGACAGGATGTGTTGTGCGGTGCGAGGGCAGGTACACACCCCGGCAGGCTGAGCGCAGCACAAGGTCGAGCTCTCCGCCCACCCGCTGCACAGAAGCTGAAAATGTTCAACTTGAGCGCAGCACTCATCATCTTCGCTGCTCGTCTCCTCCTCAGCAGGAGAAAGGTCAGAGCTTCAATATAATGTAAACAGGTGAGTTCTATTAAAGGCCACGCCCCCTAATTCTACATCCCTTTGAGCTTCAATATAATGTAAACAGGTGAGTTCTATTAAAGGCCACGCCCCCTAATTCTACATCCCTTTGAGCTTCAATATAATGTAAACAGGTGAGTTCTATTAAAGGCCACGCCCCCTAATTCTACATCCCTTTAAGCTTCAATATAATGTAAACAGGTGAGTTGTATAAACATTCAGTCCGTACAGTTGAAGAGAGAAATGAGATCTAGAGACTCAAACTGTTTTCATACCAGGATGTAAACATGTTTATTTTAACATAGAGCTCTATGGGGACTGACTCACTGCAGGAGACAGACTCTAGTGGACACTGGAGGAACTGCAGTTTTTTGCATTTGGTTTTTCATCATCAGAGGTTACCATTTGCTTTACACACACACTCACTGGATCACTGTCCTGGAGGTCCTGGAGCCTCGGTCTTTGAGTCTGGAGCAGCTCCCTCAGACTCCCAGTGCACACCTGGATACCTGCACAGGTGATTTTAATCATGTATCAGAGAGTTTCAAGTGTTAGGCATGAATGTCAGTGTAACTAATATTATAGTGAGTTTATTTAAACACTTCATTATTTACAGACTTTATGAAAAGAGGTCAAAATGACCCCACTCTGAACTTTTCTGTGTTTCTGTATTCACGCTGCTCGCTCCTGTCGTTCGTCGGAAAGTAGTCGAGTCAAACGCCACTTTCTGCTCTCAAAAATCTTTGAACCGCAATGCATGATGGTATATATATTGGTGGAGTAGATGACGTTTTTAGTGTGGATGGCTGCGTTAGCAATGATGTTAGCGATGATGTTAGCATTGTTAGCAATGATATTAGTGATGATGTTAGCGGTGATGTTAGCGGTGATGTTAGCATTGATATTAGTGATGATGTTAGCGATGATGTTAGCATTGATGTTAGTGATGATGCTAGCGATGATGTTAGCATTGATATTAGTGATGATGCTAGCGGTGATGTTAGCATTGTTAGCAATGATATTAGTGATGATGTTAGCGGTGATGTTAGCGGTGATGTTAGCATTGATGTTAGTGATGATGCTAGCGTTAATGTTAGTGATGATGTTAGCGATGATGTTAGCATTGATGTTAGTGATGATGCTAGCGGTGATGTTAGCGATGATGTTAGCGGTGATGTTAGCGGTGATGTTAGCATTGTTAGCAATGATATTAGTGATGATGTTAGCGGTGATGTTAGCGATGATGTTAGCGGTGATGTTAGCGGTGATGTTAGCATTGTTAGCAATGATATTAGTGATGATGTTAGCGATGATGTTAGCGGTGATGTTAGCGGTGATGTTAGCATTGATATTAGTGATGATGTTAGCGATGATGTTAGCGGTGATGCTAGCGATGATGTTAGCGGTGATGCTAGCGATGATGTTAGCATTGATATTAGTGATGATGCTAGCGGTGATGTTAGCATTGTTAGCAATGATATTAGTGATGATGTTAGCGGTGATGTTAGCGGTGATGTTAGCATTGATGTTAGTGATGATGCTAGCGGTGATGTTAGTGATGATGCTAGCGGTGATGTTAGTGATGATGCTAGTGATGATGTTAGTGATGATGTTAGTGATGATGTTAGTGATGATGTTAGTGATGATGCTAGCGGTGATGTTAGTGATGATGCTAGCGGTGATGTTAGTGATGATGTTAGTGATGATGTTAGTGATGATGTTAGTGATGATGTTAGTGATGTTAGTGATGATGTTAGTGATGTTAGCGGTGATGTTAGTGATGATGTTAGTGATGTTAGTGATGATGTTAGTGATGTTAGCGGTGATGTTAGCAGTGATGTTAGCGGTGATGTTAGTGATGTTAGCGGTGATGTTAGTGATGATGTTAGTGATGTTAGCAGTGATGCTAGCGGTGATGTTAGCATTGTTAGCAATGATATTAGTGATGATGTTAGCGATGATGTTAGCGGTGATGTTAGCGGTGATGTTAGCGTTGATGCTAGCGGTGATGCTAGCGGTGATGCTAGCGGTGATGCTAGCGGTGATGCTAGCGGTGATGCTAGCGATGATGCTAGCGGTGATGTTAGCGGTGATGCTAGCATTGGTGTTAGCGACGATGCTAGCAGTAGTGTTAGTAAGGTATTGGCGTGCTCACTGGGCTTCGGCAGGCTGGAAGCGTCGCTCTTCTCCGTCCAGGATTCCGTGGTACATGCCGATCTCCTGCTCCAGGCGCTGCTTGTTGCTAAGCAACGTGTCGTAGTCACGGCGCTGCTGTTCAATCTCGCTGCGAACGTCGGCTAGCTCCGCCTCTAGCTTGGCAACAACTGAGCCGAGATTCTGCAGCTCCATGTCGTGCCAGTGACGCGCGTCTCCAAGTGAGTTCTCCAGACCTCGTTTCTATGGAAACACAACACAGCATGACATCATCGACGTCCTTGATCATTGATCAGGTCCTTGAACAGGTGCTGGCTCTCACCAGTGCTCTGATGGATTCGGTCTCAGCCTGCAGACTCTGGATCTTGCAGCCCGTGTCGTTACACTCGGCCTTTAGCGCCTCCACCTGCTCCTCGTCAGGACTCAGCCTGCTGCTCACACACTGCGCCTCCTGGAGAAACACACACACACACACACACACACACACACACACACACAGCTTAGAGGGACAGTTCAGATGTGTGAGCACACCTGTGCAGGTGAGACGTCCTCACCTTACACTCCAGGTAGCTGTCTGTCTCAGCTCTGTTCCTCTCTGTCACCTTCTCCCAGTGGCTCCTGATGTAGTCCAGGATCTGGTCCAGACTGGTCTCTATGGGAGCGTCTGGTTCGTCCACCTCACGTCCCGCCATCTGAGTGTAGAGGACTCTGACGTCCTGAGAAAACAGAAACCATCACTTATTGTGTCTCCACATGAAGGAAATCTGTTTAACATTCAGGACTTTAAAGAGACGGTTGTTTAAACATCAGTTCTGTGTGTGCTCCTCTGTCGGGGGCTAAAGGGTCTGCTGGGACCTGCTCGGGGTTGTGTTCAGTTAGAGGTCTTTCTAAAGGGTCTGCTGGGACCTGCTCGGGGTTGTGTTCAGTTAGAGGTCTTTCTAAAGGGTCTGCTGGGACCTGCTCGTGGTTGTGTTCCAGGTTGCGTAGTTCAGCTCTCATGTTGTCCATCTGCTCCTCTAGCTCCGCCCTCGTCAGGTTGGCTTCATCGATCACCTTATACAGAGAATTGATCTCCTCCTCCACCGCCCGCCTAAACGGCTGCTCGTTCTCAAACCTGCAGGGCGAGGGAACCTGTTAGTCCTCCTCTGTATGTGTGTGTGTGTGTGTGTGTGTGTGTGTGTGTGTGACCTCTGACCTGTCCTTGAAGTCCTCAGCGT